>NC_056438.1:56531145-56563645 GCF_018296145.1 Oncorhynchus tshawytscha | reverse complement strand
TTCTCTTTCTCCCAAACTATTACAGACTATTACAGCTTTGGATCGACCACATCAGATCAGGAAAAAGCTGTTACCTCTCCACGTCTAGTTGATAAGTTGTTTGAGACCTGGACCTGTAGCTCCGTCCCTCTGAGCACTGACGTCAATACAACATCTATTCCACGTTGGTTCAACTTAATTTCGCAAAAATGACGCGGAAACAACGTTGATTCAACCAGTGTGTGCCAAGTGGGTTTGAACAAATTGTTTCCAGTGGCTAAAGGGCAGCAATAACCCGGGACTTTGTCGGAGAGAGCTCATATTGACATAGAGCAGGCAGAAATTGGAGTCAATGGTAGCAGTCAACTCTGACCCTGTAAGAGCCATGGCTGTTTGACTAAAAGGTAACACCTCCAATCTCCAACACTGTGGCCTCATTTCAGGGAGGTAAGAGTGGACCCTGCCCCTGAATCAATCTAACACAGTAACACAGAGACTGTGTTTCAAATCTGCCAAGGGTGAGAAGCGAAATTCATTGTATTGTTTGTCGTCAAATGATATTAAGAAGTGTACTGATGAACTGATTAAAAATATGGAAAAATTATGAAGATTGTAAAGAAGGGAGATCATTTTTATTAGAATCATCCAATAAGTCAAACCCATTAAATTTTTTCATACACATATATTGTGTTAGATTTTGTGATTTTTCTGAAAAATAGAACGCTTACAAGCAGAGGACTCATGCCCCCTCAGATTTGCCCCGTAAAATAAAATTAAAAATTATAATTATATATATTTAAAAAAATGTCTGTAATACTACTAGCCACCTAGCAATTTTATGAGGTTGGCTTTAGCTACCCCAGATCTATTTCAGGCTATCGATCAAGTTAGAGTAGCTAGCTTGTCCAACTATCTTAGCTGACATGCCTGCTGGCAAGGTTGGTAGACTTTAGAAAAGCAAGCATTTACTAAATGTACTGGATAAGACTCACATTAATTTCACATTTTACCCAGAATTTAGCAGGGATGCAGAGAACCATATTTAGTTTTATTTCATTTAAAAGAACTACAGACAGCTGAAGAGGTATGCTTAGATATGCAGAAAATAAACATATTTTGACTTAGAATTAAGCATAACGATTATGACTCTAGATTGCAGGAGAAAGCGCTTTCAACTGTTTGAAAAAAGCAAAATTGCATCCCCTAGGCATCCTCACCTACTTTGTGCCCCCATATATTTTTGGAGTGCATGACGCCCCTGTTTACAAGCTAATTTAAAAAAAATGCATGTCGCTATCCAATAACAAGAAATATCTTCATTTGGACAAGGCCTGTCTGCGGAGAAGTACAGTGCCCATCTCAAGAGTATATTGTCAAAACCCTTGACAGGTAGATGTAGTGTTGCTAGTATTTCTGGTGAAAGAAGTGTTCCTTTTTCTCTGCCAATTCCACTCCCCCTTTCCTTTCCCCAACAGCCTCCATTGCCAAAGACGTAATAATCAGCGTTTACTGAAGCAAGGCAGAAAAACATTTAAGTGAAGAGGGGAAAGGAGATTGGAGGAAGGAACAACTGAGGAATAACACACAAGACTGCTCTCTCCTCTCTCGTTCTCTCTCTCTCTCTCTCTTTCTCTCTCTGCCTCTCTGCCACTGTCAAATCACACCAGATATTCCGTAATAGATTCTCCTCCAGACACTCAATTCCGTTCAAAGGCGATCCTCCTTTATCCCAGAGCATCAAATATTTAAACACTCGTATTAGTAGCAGTGTCATCTCCTCAACCTGGAGCTTATGGCACCAATCTCTTTACAACCTTTTTTCCTCCCTGTTCCCCTTCCCATTCCACTCTAATATCCACAATGTTATCTCCTGCAGACCCACATTTCCCCTCTTATCATTTTATATTTTCAATACTTAAATCTTTTTTGGAATGGGGGGGTGTCAGGTTTTTTCCCCATTCTTTTCTGGCTTTTTGTCGCCGGCTGGGCCTTTCAATTTTAAGAGGCGAGGGCTTACAGATTGCATGGGAAAAGGAGATGGAGAGAGAGGAGAGCCGGCGAAAGGAGGAGGAGGGAGAGAGAAAGAGAGAAAGAAGCCATAGCAACAGCGGAGCGCTTGAATGATGCCTTTCAAGAGGTGCATTCTAGCTTGTCAAATCGTCAGCTGCAAAATGAATTGGCATATCTATTCAGCTTACTGTGAGATGTCATGCAACACAGTTTCATATTCCTCGATAAGGCGCAATAAAGCAATTGTCAGAGTGACACGGAGAGAGGCTTTTCACTGCTCAGATTCTGTTTTCTTGTCGCTGTGGAGGCATGGCCGGCACAAGCCTCTCGTAGGCTGAGGCTGGGGCTTGCTTTACCAGTCTGACGGCTAGGGGCTCGTTTGTTGGAACTGGTTGGTGTGGGAGTCTTATGATGACTGAACTGAACAGTGTCTTCTGTCCGTTGTGTGTGATGAAGTTTTGAAGTATGGTGGAACAGTCTGATTTCTGTCACTGACTGGGTTTGTTTAAACAGTGTGCAGTGAAGGCTGAGGCCGGAGTGGAAGAGTAAGTAGAGGAGTGTGAAAGAGGAGTGAAATGGACACAGCTGTCTCTCTAGCCAGTGGAGAGGGAACGGAGAGGAAGAGGGAGTGAGTCCGTCGCCATGACTACCATGACCTTGTGTGTACAACAAATAGCAAACAATTCTAGCGGTGACACTCCAGCACAAAAATAGTAAACCGAAAGTGTCAGATTATTACATGTAATGAACAGTCTTTTAATATGAGCTTATAAATATGTCATAATATTTTCTGAAAAAGATAAGTGATTTTCAATCACTTATTTTATAAAACATTGTAAATGTATTGCTCAGATATCGACTGGAGATATACAAGACCATTGTTTTCTCCATCCCTCTTTTACTTTTTTATTTTAGAGACTCTCGTTCCCCCTGTCTGTCCCTGTCCCCTCTCTTCCTCGTTGCCCCTGTCGCTGTTCTCTTTGGGTGCCCCATTAGTTTAGTGACCAGTGGACTGTGACAGACCCAAATAATGCTGCTCACATCTGAATGGGGGGAGCTTTTCCATTAGCACCTCTAATGTTCTGACAACCTTGCACAGCCTACAGTCAAATTCATACACTGAGAGCACAGAATGCTGGCCCCACTATCACATACTGGAGAGGAGAGGAGAGGAGAGGGGAGGGGAGGGGAGGGGAGAGGAGAGGAGAGGAGAGGAGGAGAGAGAGGAGAGGAGAGGAGAGGAGAGGAGAGGGAGAGGAGAGGAGAGGAGAGGAGAGGAGAGGAGAGGAGAGGAGAGGAGAGGAGAGGGAGAGGAGAGGAGAGGAGAGGAGGGAGAGGAGAGGAGGGAGGAGGGAGAGGAGGGGAGAGGAGAGGAGGGAGAGGAGAGGAGAGGAGAGGAGAGGAGAGGAGAGGAGAGGAGAGAGAGGAGGAGAGAGGAGAGGAGAGGAGAGGAGAGGAGAGGAGAGGAGAGGAGAGGAGAGGAGAGGAGAGGGGAGGGAGGAGAGGAGAGGGGGGGGAGAGGGAGGAGGAGAGGAGGGAGAGGAGAGGAGAGGGGGGGCACCTGTATAATCAGCACTAGCCATGCACTGTCACGACTGTCCTGCAACACCACATCACTAGGACCACACCACCAGACCACACCACCACCACCACACCACCCCCACACCCCCACACCACCACCACATCACATCACCAGACCACACCACCACCGCCACCACACCACATCACCACAACACCACCACACCACACCATCACCACCACACCACCACATCACATCACCAGACCACACCACCACATCACATCACCAGACCACACCACCACACCACCACAACACCACTACACCACCACACCACACCACCACCACCACACCACCCCCACACCACCACCACATCACATCACCAGACCACATCACCACCGCCATCACACCACCACACCACATCACCACAACACCACCACACCACACCACACCATCACCACCACACCACCACATCACATCACCAGACCACACCACCACCACCACACCACCACCCACCACCGCCATCACACCACCACACCACCACCACATCACCACACCACCACACCACCACCACACCATCACCATCACCACCACACCACCACCACACCATCACCACCACACCATCACACCACCACACCATCACACCATACCACACCACACCACCACACCACACCACCACACACCCTACCACCACACCACCACCATACCACCACACCACCACCACACCACCACCGCACCACCACCACACCACACCACCACCACACCACCTCCACCACACCACCACACCACGACACCACACCACCACACCACCACCACACACCACACCACCACCACACCACCTCCACCACACCACCACACCACCACACCACACCACCACACCACCACCACACCGCACACACCACCACCACACGACCACCACCACCACACCACCACACCACCACATCACTACACCACCACACCACCACCACCACCACACCACCACACCACTACACCACCACCACCACACCACCACCACACCACCACACCACTACACCACTACACCACCACCACACCACCACCACACCACCACACCACTACACCACCCCACCACCACACCACATCACCACACCACCACACCACCACCACACCATCACCACCACACCACCACCACACCATCACCACCACACCATCACACCACCACACCATCACACCACACCACACCACCACACCACACCACCACACCCCACCACCACCATACCACCACACCACCACCGCACCACCACCACACCACACCACCACCACACCACCTCCACCACACCACCACACCACCACCACACCACCACCACCACCACACCACCACCACACCACTTCCACCACACCACCACACCACACCACCACCACACCGCACACACACCACCACCACCACCACCACCACCACCACCACACCACCACATCACTACACCACCACACCACCACCACCACCACCACACCACCACACCACTACACCACCACCACCACCACACCACTACACCACTACACCACCACCACACCACCACCACACCACCACACTACTACACCACCCCACCACCACACCACTACACCACCACCACCACCACACCACTACACCACCACCACACCACTACACCACCACCACACCACTACACCACTACACCACCACCACTACACCACCACCACCACCACCACACCACTACACCACTACACCACCACCACACCACCACACCACTACACCACCACACCACCACAACTGCCAGGCGCAGGATACATGCCATCATATTGCATGTGATGTACATATGTGATAGTACATAGAGCAGGTTCATTGGAGAACAGAGGCTGAACATGTCGGTGTCCTTTATCCTTCAGCTCTGGAGGCTCATGCATCCACCCAAATATGGTTATAATGGATTCATTGTTATTCTCATGAATTTCTGTAGCTTTTTTAAAAAGAAAGTATCAGGGCACAATTAAAATAGGGAACATTGGGTGAAATGATTGCCAGGTGCATCTCGTCAATATTTTTTTTAAAGAAGGTATCGTTGCCTTTGAAACCAGATGAAATAAAGGCGTTGTTTGCTGTGATCAGAGGCCACGCATTCACAGGTTCTGTTTAGTCTTATGGCATCCCTTTCATTTGACATGGAGGTGCTTGTTAGGAGAGATCACAGCGGTCGATTCCCTTCCCAGGATGTCAACATCGTTCAAACAAGGTGCTTGAGATCTTGGCTCAGGGGGAAAGTCTCAGGCAGGGAGAGATGTTCATGGACAAGGTGACTGATATTTAGTGCATAAAGTAACTCTTTGCTGCTGATGCTGAGGTATAGCCTCTTTAATGAGATGGCCAGCCACTTCCACAGATAGTGCTTTTATCATGATGGAAGGCAGGTCGGGGATAAAATACAATGACACCTTAAGTTCCTGGGCAGCCCAATTCCTCAAAATAATTATTATGCTCCAGTTACTTAAAAAGCACAGCGCTATTGGTTGCGATAAGTATTAGTCGGAATGGAAAGACGTATGGCTTCTTAAGTTAGAGAATCATCCAATAGATCTACAAGAGCCAAACCGAGCCACAGGAAGACAAGGCAGAAGGTAAAATATCACAGCACAAACCTGCAGAAGTCATGTAGGATGTAGAGAAGAGAGTGATAAAGGGAAGGGAGAGATGTAGGGAACAGAGGGATGTAGGGAAGAGAGAGATGTAGGGAAGAGATGATACAGGAAAGATAAGTCATGTAGGAGGTAGGGAAGAGAGTGATATAGGGAAGATAGAGATATAGGGAAGAGAGAGATGTAGGGAAGAGAGGGATATTGGTTGTGGGCAGTGAACACACATCATCCGGATGTCCACTAGGACATCCTGCTGATTCTCTTGGTCTCAATCTATAACTTTCCTCTGGTCTAAATTTACAAGTTTCCTCTGGTCTAAATCTATACATTTCCTGTTCTAAATCTGTACGTTTCCTGGTCTAAATCTATACATTTTCTGTTCTAAATCTTTACGTTTCCTGTTCTAAATCTATACGTTTCCTGTTCTAAATCTATACGTTTCCTGTTCTAAATCTATACGTTTCCTGTTCTAAATCTATACTTTCCCTGTTCTAAATCTATACGTTTCCTGTTCTAAATCTATACGTTTCCTGTTCTAAATCTATACGTTTCCTGTTCTAAATCTATACTTTCCCTGTTCTAAATCTATACGTTTCCTGTTCTAAATCTATACGTTTCCTGTTCTAAATCTATACTTTCCCTGTTCTAAATCTATACGTTTCCTGTTCTAAATCTATACGTTTCCTGTTCTAAATCTATACGTTTCCTGTTCTAAATCTATACGTTTCCTTTTCTAAATCTATACATTTTCTGTTCTAAATCTATACGTTTCCTTTTCTAAATCTATACATTTTCTGTTCTAAATCTATACGTTTCCTGTTCTAAATCTATACGTTTCCTACTGCTATTAGCCCTCTGGACCGTGATGTTTAGCCTGGTATGTTCCCTTCTGTAGAGTATTTGTGATTGAATGAAACACACCCACTGCTCTTATAAGTGTTTTTCAATTAGACCTGTCACAGGATAATACTATGAGATATAGAGGAATATTAGAGCTATGCTAATCGTGTTGCTTTATTTTAGTTTCAAGAGAGGACGCGGAGGCAATGACATATTTTTGTGAGTCTGATTTGATTGCTAATTGTTCTCCAATAGTCACATTTGCTCTCATAGTACAATGTTGGGATTTGCTTGTATTGTAACTTTTTATTTGATTTATGAAAGGCCTGCGTTGACATACAAGTCTCAGCGCAATTTCCGCAATTAATTATCACAAGTGTAAAACAAGCGCATGTGGGATTTTCATTGGATTAAAGACATGAAAAAAAACAGGTTGAGAATTCTTCTTTCACGTTCGTCATAGTGATGAGACCAAGGCGCAGTGTGAGTAGAGTTCCACATCATTTTAATAAACCGAAACTCACTGAACAAAACGACAAACAACCAAACGAACTGTGAAGCTACTGATGTGTACTAAGGCAACTATACATACACAAGATACCACAACACAAATGAGGAAAATGGCTACCTAAATAGGATCCCCAATCAGAGACAACGATAAACAGCTGTCTCTGATTGGGAACCATATCAGGCCAACATAGACATACACAAACCCCTAGACATACAAAAAACCCTAGACATACAAAAACTAGAGTCCTCACCCTAGTCGCACCCTGACCTAACCAAAATATATAGAAAACAGAGATGTCTAAGGTCTGGGCGTGACATCTTCTGTAACAACCCGTAGGTTTTCAGGGAATGTGAGAATTGTCTTCCTGTGTTGGAGTGCTCTTGCTTCTGCCTGTCTCTGCCTTAGTGTATCTGCTTTACGGACACTTAGAGTAATAGAGCTGGCTTGATTGGGTTGTGGCATCGTCAGGCCTGTCATCGTCTGCAGCCTGGCACATCACTGCATGACAGTGTGCTTAAATGGCCAGCGTATTCAACTATCAAGTCCTCCTGCAGGGATTTGTCAAGTCGCTCAACATCTGAACAACTTGACTTGGAAGTCTACACTGTTTAACAGACATTTTATAAATAATGCATGTTTATATCGTCGAAACAGTTACATACCAATACACTTTTGCCAAGCAGTTATATCTGTCATTTTTACTAAAAAAATCTAATAATAATAATAATAATAATAATAATTTGTGGTTATCAAACATGCATCAAAAGTTTTTCATTTTTCAAAACTGATAATCTAATTTAATTTGTTTTGCATTCTTCTCCTGATAACAAGCCTAAGTGACCTGAGGGTATATTTAGTCAATGTTTCCCCATTTTTAATGGAAATATTATCACTGGCATTATGTACATGGCAGATATTATGCAACCCTCAAATACTTCAAAAGGTTGGAGATTAGTCAGTAGAAAGAAACGGAAGAAAGAACTGACATAAATTGAGAAATAGGGAGAGAAAGAGAACAAGAGAGAGAGAGCAAGAGAGAGGAGAGAGCTAGATTGGAGAGAGGGAGAGAGAGAGAGAGAGAGAGAGAGAGAGAGAGAGAGAGAGAGAGAGAGAGAGAGAGAGAGAGAGAGAGAGAGAGAGAGAGAGAGAGAGAGAGAGAGAGAGAGAGAGAGAGAGAGAGAGAGAGCAAGAGAGAGGAGAGAGCTAGATTGGAGAGAGGGAGAGAGAGAGAGAGAGAGAGAGAGAGAGAGAGAGAGAGAGAGAGAGACTTGAAGTAAGTGAAAGAGAGAGAGACACTGGATGAAGGTACAAATCACGAGAGAGAAAGGAAGTAGGTACCTCTAAGAGTTAGGGGAAGGAGTATTTCCTCTCATCACTTTACCCT
Organism: Oncorhynchus tshawytscha; assembly: GCF_018296145.1. Lineage (NCBI taxonomy): Eukaryota > Metazoa > Chordata > Actinopteri > Salmoniformes > Salmonidae > Oncorhynchus > Oncorhynchus tshawytscha. Next base: position 56,554,801 of record NC_056438.1, on the reverse strand, counting down.
TGGTGCCGGTGCTGGGGCGGGACGAGGGACGGGTGCCAGGTGGGTGGGTGTTACGATGGAGGGAGGGGGGTGGTATTGCACGGCCCAGTGGGCCGCCACCCAGCACCACTCACTTTGCCCTGCTCCCCATTCATCAAGCCAGCACAGGCCACTGGCCAAGCACGTCTCCCTATCATTACCCCTTTCACAATGCGATCCATGCTGCTAACCCTGCCTTCATCTGCAGGATTAATAATATCTCTTTCAACCTTCACACTGTGATAAATAGGCTCCAGGAGAACAAAAGGGAAGAAGGAGAGGGACAGAAATAGAGAGAAAAGGAACTGGGGGAAAAGTGGAAGAATTTAAGAAAGAGAGAATCAAAGATGGAAGTTCCGATCTGGAATCAGCCTTTTGGAGTCAGATTGTCGTCAAGTTAACACAAGGACCATGCTGGACTGATTGGTTGCCTATGTTGTAATAGGGAGGTGTATCTGTGGAAATCATTTACACTCAGCTAAAGCAGTTTGTATCAAATCTGGCATCTGATTAATATTCACACTTTGAATGTGAATTATATTTTAATAGTTTGTTACATGCAGCTTGCCTTTGAGAAGAAAACAAATGGAACAATCCAATACATTATTAGTTCACTTTTCCACCATGTTTAGAGGGTATTGCATGTGTTTTGTGTGCTCAATTTGGCCACAGTGGCCAGTGCTCTGGTATTACTATGGGTAATCACAGCTTCCTGGTTCTCTGTCCTCTCTCCCCTCTTCAAGGCTATTAGATAGGAATACCCAATGACTGCTCCTTACAGCAGCTCTAACCACAATGGCTGATGATAGTAATTTGTTACTGGAAAAATTAACACCAGGCTTTAAACAACGGCTACCAACCTAACCCCCCCCAAAAATGAAATTATTATGCAAATTCCCAGAATCACAATGTATGAGTTTGATGTTTAGCTTTAATTAAAAACTGTCTCTCTGCAGCCTGTCTTGATCTGGAGTCTTATGGTGTTAACGTGATTTATTAGGCAAGCTAAGAATTATGGGTATGTTTTTTTCTTATTATTATTCTGCTTCTGCTATCTGTTATATTACATTTGACCAATTTTAACTGCAATTGTTTTGAATGTTTATTTCTTTATTTAATCTCTGACATCCTTTTATTACATTGGTAAATATATTTATGCAACGTAACCACTGCAGTTCTGTCTTCCTGTTTTGTAGCTTAAAGTCATCAAATAGAAATTAAATAATACAAATGTTATTTCTTAAATGTATGCTAGTGCTCAAAGTCTGCACCTTTAAATGTATGCTAGTGCTCAAAGTCTGCACCTTTAAATGTATGCTAGTGCTCAAAGGCTGCACCTTTAAATGTATGCTAGTGCTCAAAGGCTGCACCTTTAAATGTATGCTAGTGCTCAAAGTCTGCACTTTTAAATGTATGCTAGTGCTCAAAGTCTGCACCTTTAAATGTATGCTAGTGCTCAAAGTCTGCACCTTTAAATGTATGCTAGTGCTCAAAGTCTGCACCTTTAAATGTATGCTAGTGCTCAAAGGCTGCACCTTTAAATGTATGCTAGTGCTCAAAGTCTGCACCTTTAAATGTATGCTAGTGCTCAAAGTCTGCACCTTTAAATGTATGCTAGTGCTCAAAGGCTGCACCTTTAAATGTATGCTAGTGCTCAAAGTCTGCACCTTTAAATGTATGCTAGTGCTCAAAGTCTGCACCTTTAAATGTATGCTAGTGCTCAAAGTCTGCACCTTTAAATGTATGCTAGTGCTCAAAGTCTGCACCTTTAAATGTATGCTAGTGCTCAAAGTCTGCACCTTTAAATGTATGCTAGTGCTCAAAGTCTGCACCTTTAAATGTATGCCAGTGCTCAAAGTCTGCACCTTTAAATGTATGCTAGTGCTCAAAGTCTGCACCTTTAAATGTATGCTAGTGCTCAAAGTCTGCACCTTTAAATGTATGCTAGTGCTCAAAGTCTGCACCTTTAAATGTATGCTAGTGCTCAAAGTCTGCACCTTTAAATGTATGCTAGTGCTCAAAGTCTGCACCTTTAAATGTATGCTAGTGCTCAAAGTCTGCACCTTTAAATGTATGCCAGTGCTCAAAGTCTGCACCTTTAAATATATGCTAGTGCTCAAAGTCTGCACCTTTAAATGTATGCTAGTGCTCAAAGTCTGCACCTTTAAATGTATGCTAGTGCTCAAAGGCTGCACCTTTAAATGTATGCCAGTGCTCAAAGTCTGCACCTTTAAATGTATGTCATTGCTCCAATTGGCTTAGACCTGTGATCAATGATGAACCACCTTTCCTCTCAGAGACCTTCAAGTTGAACACTGGGCCTCGTACCAATCGCCTGTTGATCTTAATCCTTGTGGATTTATTGATGAGAGATGTCCTGTCTTGACAAGTCCTCTCAGGCTCTTTGTGTACAATGAGGCGGATTCTCTCTCCTCTGACACAAGGCCTAACTAGGAGAGGAATCAGAAGTGGTGTGTAAGGTGTATGGAGAGAAGGAGGATGAGGAGAGGAAGAGGGGGGACGGTGTGGCAGGGAACAAAAGGACATCCACCACTAATGAAAGTTTTTGCTAAAGAGCATCGTGGAGCTCCTTTGGCCTGCCTCGCTCTCAATTCTCTCCATCGCTTCCTCCTCTTCCTGGCTTGATTTAAGAGTTACTCTCCTAGCTGTGACAATAGGGTATTTCTATCACACAGATTATAACTCAGCATGATTATTCAACTCCAATAGCTCTGCTGGCCCCAACTGCATCTAGCCCAAACTAATATCCTTCATGCATACATTATCCATCTTGCTTATTATCCCGAATCATTTCAGAATTAAATTCCAGGCCTCCAATATGGGTACAGCGGAGTCGACTGCTTTATAGTCAAAGGTTAAGATAGCAATCAAAGTAACCCTAGTAATGTAGCCAGACACTTTAATATTCACAAAGCTGATAATGGGACGAGGACATCATATTTTCTGCCTTTGCCCTGATTACCCCAAAGGCAACACATGCTACACTGTGAGAGCAGCACAAGGAGAAACTGGGGAAGAGGAGATAGATATTGGAGGCATGGGAGAGAGAGAGAGAGAGAGAGAGAGAGAGAGAGAGAGAGAGAGAGAGAGAGAGAGAAAGAAAGAGAGAGAGAGATAAAGAGAGAGGGGGAGAGAGGGGGAGAGAGAAAGAGAGAGAGAGAGCATATCATGATAGATAGATATTGAATATGGGGGTCAAGCGACTGGTATTGATAGGTCAAAGGTGAGATTCCGTATGTTATGTGTTCTATAGTATAGTCGTTTATCAAATCATGGATGTACATACAGTATATAATGCTATTTCTGTTTAATTTCTGTGATTGACACTAATTCCACTTCGAAACTGGACCTTATTCCCACTAGCCAACAAGCCGGATCTTCCAGGTAATCCAAATATGGTAACACATGACCACTAGCTATTCCTGGTTTACTTTGGAACTAAGACACAATAGAGCTCGAAAAATAATTTATGCTGCAAAGTGTTGGTGTTGCATGCATACATCCAAGCTGTTATGCATCAAACTATCAGAGGACCTCAGCATTCAGATTGGCACCGCAGGCAGAGGGGAACTTTATGAAGTCCCATCTATCACCTTTTCAATCCGACATGGACACTTTATAAACCCATCGTATGAATTGGCTTGATGTGTAATTCTGATCTGGTCAACCCTAGTTGAGATCCCCCCCAAGGACACTTACATGTAGAGTCACTTCAAGTTGTGTTCTGTTTGTGTCAAGGAACTGTGCTAGTGGTTATTTGAATACAAACAGAACAGGTCATCTTAAAGTGTTTGCCTTTGTGCATGGCTTTCATTTAGGTTTGTATAGCTTGAGAAACAAATCTGATTGTTGAATATGATGAATCAATTATACTTTTTGCATTATATACAGATGACTAGCTATCTTCAATTTGTAAACACCATTTTTCAGTCCAGCAATCTAATCATACTGTGTTTTCTTTGTATTGTAAATGACATAATACAAACATTGATTCACTCTGGATATGGCCGTTATTACATAAAAAAATGAACCAAAACACACACACACACACACACACAACATAACCCCACAAACACACACACACAACCCCCACTCCAAACACACACACACACACACAACATAACCCCACTCCAAACACACACACACACACACACATAACCCCACTCCAAACACACACACACACACACACACACAACATAACCCCACTCCAAACACACACACACACAACATAACCACACTCCAAACACACACACACACACACAACATAACCCCACTCCAAACACACACACACCATATAACCCCACCCCAAACACACACACACACACACAACGTAACCCCACTCCAAACACACACACACACAACATAACCCCACTCCAAACACACACACACACACACAACATAACCCCACTCCAAACACACACACACACACACACAACATAGCCCCACCCCAAACACATACATAAACACACACACACACACACACACACAAATTCCCGGCAGGTAGCCTAGTGGTTAGAGCGTTGGGCAGTAACCGAAAGGTGACAAGGTAAAAAGCTTGAGCTGACAAGGTAAAAATCAGTCGTTCTTCTTATGGGCAAGGCAGTTAACCCACTGTTCCCTGGGCAGTTAACCCACTGTTCCCTGGGCAGTTAACCCACTGTTCCCTGGGCAGTTAACCCACTGTTCCCTGGGCAGTTAACCCACTGTTCCCTGGGCAGTTAACCCACTGTTCCCACTGGGCAGTTAACCCACTGTTCCCTTAACCCACTGTTCCCTGGAAGTTAACCCACTGTTCCCTGGGCAGTTAACCCACTGTTCCCTGGGCAGTTAACCCACTGTTCCCCGGGCAGTTAACCCACTGTTCCCCGGGTAGTTAACCCACTGTTCCCTGGGCAGTTAACCCACTGTTCCCCGGGCAGTTAACCCACTGTTCCCTGGGTAGTTAACCCACTGTTCCCTGGGCAGTTAACCCACTGTTCCCTGGGCAGTTAACCCACTGTTCCCTGGGCAGTTAACCCGCTGTTCCCTGGGCGCCGAAGATGTGGATGTCGATTAAGGCAGCCCCCCGCACCTCTCTAATTCAGAGAGGTTGGGTTAAATGCAGAAGACACATTTCAGTTGAATGCATTCAGTTGTGCAACTAACTAGGTATCCTGCTTTCCCTTTCCCCCAGTCCCGCTGTGCCCCAGTGTGTCCCAGTGTGTCCCAGTGTGTCCTGCTGTGTCCCAGTGTGTCCCAGTGTGCCCCAGTGTGTCCCAGTGTGTCCTGCTGTGTCCCAGTGTGTCCCAGTGTGTCCCGCTGTGTCCCAGTGTGTCCCGTTGTGCCCCAGTGTGCCCCAGTGTGTCCCAGTGTGTCCCAGTGTGCCCCAGTGTGCCCCAGTGTGTCCCAGTATGTCCCAGTGTGCCCCAGTGTGTCCCAGTGTGTCCCAGTGCCGGCTGCTGCTCTGCCATGCGTCTAAACACATTGCTTCTTAATTACTCACACCATTAGCTTATTGCTTTTATATATTTGTTGCCTATTAGCTCCAATCCCAGTTAAAGTCCACCCAGCGGAGAGCTTAATTACAATAATCAGTGGATACACTCAGGGCCCCGGCCGGAGCCAGGGAGCTAGATGATAATAGCCCAACACGCACATTGATGTGACACCACACTGTTATGATGATGCTAGGATGCCATACATTGTCCTGGGAATATTATGGGGTTTGTTATACAGTTTTTTACAATCCCTTTGGCACTAATTTCAGAACCATGTGGTCATTTTTCAAAACTCTAGACACAAAACTCAAAACGGCTATCACTTGTAACACAGGCTGTCCACTGTTCAAAACACTGCATTGTGCATTCATATCTTTAAAGAAACCTTGCACTTGCAGAATCATTGGTTCATATAACAAATGTATCATGAAATACCATAGGAACATTAATTTAGATCACCCACACACAATATACCGATAGTTTCACTGCGTAGTTGTTCGTTCAATCATTAGATATTGTAGTACAAAATATGTGATACAGGTTTCATTATGGTACTACATGTAAATACATCACTGTAAAAGGACTAGTAAAGAGAATACTACAGACACAGTGGAATCATTGAACAAAATCTGAAATTGATTGATGAAATACAATAAAATCACTCATAGGTTTCTTTGAACCAAAGCAAAAATAATTAGCTACAAAAAAGAAAAAAACTACAGTAAAACATCAACTGCGGTGTTCCTCACCTGGCTTACTGTAAAAAGCAAAACAAAGGAATGATTACTGTACTGCTATATTTCAATCAAACCTGTCTTGTGGATTTGGCCACAGGTTCTCATCCACATCACGATGGATGTTTTCATTAGCCAAATATCTTGGGAAGAATCTTCGGCAGGGCGAATCCAGGCCTGACACTGGTCTGCAGTGATGTCACATGTTATCCATGGCCTGGAGAAGGGTGGCTTGTTCGTGAGGGCACCTATCATATACCTTCCACCTCCATGTGGAGAAAAATTATTCATTTGGGATTTAGGAAAGGAGAGTATGGGGGTAAGTACAGGGTGGTAAATTGTGGATGGGCCTGAAACCATGCTTGCACCATTTGAGCATGGTGGAACCTGACATTATCCCACACAATGACATAGGTCACGCCATCAGCTCTACAGACCTGATTTAGCCCATCAAGGAAGCTTACATTCGAACAGCGAATCATGTGGCTGCCTGCATCTCAATATATAGAGTATATAGATTAGAGAGCTTTAGTTGTTGTTCGACCTAGCAATAGAACGGGCAAGATGTGTAATCTAAGCAACTTTGGCCGTGGTATGATGTGGTATGATTGTTGATGCCACACATGGTGATTCCAGCATCTCAGAAACAGCTGCCTTCCTGGGATTTTTACGCACTACAGTCTCTCGAGTTTACAGAGAATGGTGCGATAAACAAAACACATTCAGTGAGCGGCAGTTCTGTGGGCAAAAACACCTTGTTAATGAGAGAGGTCAGAGGAGAATGTCCACACTTATTCAAGCTAACAGAAAGGCCACAAATGCTCAAATAACAGCTGTTTAAAACTGTGGTGTGCAGAAGGGCTTCTCTTAACGTACAACACCATTAATAATTCAGGCTGTTGTGGAGGCAAAAGGGGGTCCTACCCAGTACTAGATAGGTGTACCTAATAAAGTGGCCGGTGAGTGTACAGTAATGTCAATTTTTTTTAAACCTTTATTTAACTAGGCAAGTCAGTTAAGAACACATTCTTATTTTTAATGACAGCCTAGGAACAGTAGGTTAACTACCAGTTCAGGGGTAGAACAACAGGTTTTTACCTTGTTAGCTCAGGGATTTGAACTTGCAACCTTCCGGTTACTAGTCCAACGCTCTAACCACTAGGATACCCTGCCGCCACAAATCTGAAAACATGGTCTGGAAAAGTGGTACATGGGACCATAGAAACAGTGTCTGACAAAAAATTATGATGAAATATCCATAGATAATGTAGTCCAATTGGTTCATGTTCCACGGTAATTGGTGTCAATGGATCTCGTTATCCTGAAACTTTCATGATATAAACATGGAATATTGTTTGTCAGTTTCCATAAAATAAGGCATAAAGAGTAATGCAACAGTTACTTATCATTTTGAGCAGTTGTATCAATTGATAGTTAGATCATTGTAAGGAAATGAATAGACAGACATCTCAGATGTAATGTGTGAATTGCATTTTGAAATGGTAATACTTTGATTTTAAGTTGTGTCATTTTGAACAGGTGATTTTAGTTCAATGAACAAATGCTCTTAGCTTTGTGTGTATTGTATCCAAGCAATTGGGAAAAAGTGTTATAGTTTTAACAAATGTTCATTTTGATCATTGGTTGTGAGTTTTGTGTCGAGAGTTTTGAAAAATGACATCAAGGTTCCGAAATGAGTGCCAACGTGATTGTAAAAAACTGTGACAATGCTACTACAGGGACAGAGACAGGCTTGACTAACTTGACTGTACTGTAGATCACAGTGTTATTGCTGTAGCTATAAGAACGCTGGATGAGGTCTCATTTTAATTCACATGCAATGACAAAATTGCATTTTGAGTAGACTTCCCTTTTTACAACAGCGTTGGCTAGCCGGTCTAGGATTTGGGTGGATTGGGGGTTTCACGAAACAAACAAGGATGATAAATAATGACGAATGAGATTGAGGGACATGAAGGAGAGATGGAGATAGATGGACTGGAAGTACTAGAGAAGAGAGTATTCAAGTCTAGTGTAGCAGAGAGTCACATGACCCAGGCCTACACATCTGTTTACTCATTTATGCTCACTAATACCTATCAGTCTGACCACACACTTAAAACCTCCAAACAACACATCTGAGGGAAAGGAAGAGGGAAGGAAATAGGAAAGTGTCCTCTCCCTCCCTCCCTCACTCACTCTCTCTCTCTCTCTCTCTCTCTCTCTCTCTCTCTCTCTCTCTCTCTCTCTCTCTCTCTCTCTCTCTCTCATAGTGTAAACCTCCTATGTGGTCTGTGTGTAGCAGAGTGACTGCCTGGCCATAGCCACCCCTTGCTGTGACCTGCCTGCACCAGTTTGATGTTATCGGCCGTTGAGAGCTGCTCTACAGTCTCTTTACCTCGTTAAGTGGATTGTACAGCTTCTCTTAGTGTTGATCAGCAGAATTATAATATGCTACTGTACCCACCATCCACCACAGGCAGAATTAGATTGCAGAGGACGCAGGAGGAGAGAGGAGAGAGGAACTGGGTCACTTATAGAGAGAGTCTTGGACTTAAATGCTCTCGCGGACACACACACACACACACACACACACGCACACACACACATAGACAATATATGCGCATGCATGAACAGACACCAAAACGCACTTTAGTAGCCCTTAACAATATGTCCTTCTTTGGCCATAATGCATGAAGAAGATATAGAGTAGCCCCATTCAATTGAAACCACTTGTCTTTTCCTACAACTTAAAGTAAATTCAGATGTGGATACCTTATGCTTGCCTGTGTCGATTTCCATCTATATATGTGTTTACCAGCAACTGCCGTCTGGAAATGAAGTGATTGGAAGGCCGGTGAGAGGGTCAGGGTGCTGACAGGGTTCTGAAGCTTGGACGTTTTCCATCAGGTCTTTTAGCGTGGGTGTCCTGACTCCTGACATACTGGACAGGTGCAAAATCAGTGTCTGGCACAGTCACTACTGGCTCAATGACTCAATGACCACTGAGCTCCTTTTAGACAGGCACTTGACTGGCCCGCCCACCTGGGTCCTCCCATCCCTATCCCTGCTCATCTCTGCTATCAAACAATGACACGTGTGCCATCAGTCACCGGGCTGGGCACTATCTTCCCCAGTCACAATAGGGAGACTCACACAAAAAGTCACCCAAACACTGAAAGGGGGGGTATAAAAAACAAGACCTTAATAGCGGGACCAGACAATGCCTGAATAGAAAGAGTGAAATCATTTCAATGCAAATGAGATGGAGCGATTAACATGTGTGAGAGATATTTTAGACTAGAGACAGACGTGATGAAAGAGGGAAAGAGAGGGAGAGAAAGAGAAATTAGGTCATCTCTCCTTTCACTAGGCTGCAGCTTTGGAAGTACTGGAAAAGCTGCTTTAGTTTTAGGACAGTTAACAATCCATTCTACAATAAGCAATACTTTTTACACAAGCTCATCCCAAATAGCCCTCCACCTAAAAAAACACATGTATTTTCAAAGAGTTTTGCAATTATGGGCCTCTAAAATGTAATATTATCAAATGAGCTTCCTGGCTAGTATTAGCATAATTATGATCTACTGAAACCACACTGCATTCTAAATGAACCTTATGAGTGTGTAATTAATTAGGGATCATGTAAGTGTATTCAAGATTAATAGGGGGACTCAACATGCAAAAAAAAAAAAAATTCAGCAACTCAATCGCATATATAATGAACATTATTTAAATGATATTTTACTGTATAAACTGCCAAGTAGCACTGTAATAGGAATACTATGTCAAGAGAAGAAGACTATTCACTGACAACTCCATGTTTCACAGTTTCTCTCTAGGTGATAGTTAATAATGATCTTAATTAGTGTGTATAATACAGTGAGATATATGAACCAAGGTCCCTGTGCATCCAGAATAATGAACTTGATACTAACAGACTCAGAGTAGTGTATGTATCTGCTTGACAGTGGCATGTTATATAACGTAGCCTATAGTGAAACGAAAGTCCAAATGATAAAACAAGCCCAACTCTCTTCAAATCATGAGGATTTTAGTATAATACACTGACACTTGCCAAACATTTCATAACTTCAACCATTTTATAACTTGAACCACTACCACACATAGCTTTGAACACACAGCTAAAAAAGTCAAGCGAAATCTGGCCCTAGTCTCTAGTGATAAACAGTGTGTAGCCAGCTTTAGGAGCAGGACTAGTGCGTGTCCACAGGGACTGGTATAGAGGCTGGTAGGGACCACCATGATGGATGAGGGGCTGTGGAGAAGACAGAGCCAGAGCTGTTTTAGCTGTTTTCTCTAACCCTTCACACAGCCAGATAGCCTAACTGGCCTGGCAGACTGGCAAAGACCATCCGTAGCCCTTTCCTGCACTCAGGGGCCTCTAGGGTGGAATATCCGGTGTTTCTATGTCAAACAGTTTTGCTATATTTCAGTCTTCTGTGATGGACACTACCGGTCAAATGTTTTAGAACACCAACTCATTCAAGGGTTTTTCTTTATTTTGACTATGTTCTACATTGTTTAATAATAGTGAAGACATAAAAACAAAACAAAATAACACATATGGAATCATGTAGTAACCAAAAAACTGTTAAACGAATCCAAATATATACTTTATATTTGAGATTCTTCAAATAGCCACCCTTTGCCTTGATGACAGCTTTGCACACTCTTGGTAATCTTTCAACCAGCTTCATGAGGTAGCCACCTGGAATGCATTTCAATTAACAGGTGTGACTTCTTAAAAGTTCATTTGAGGAATTTCTTTCCTTCTTAATGCGTTTGAGCCAATCAGTTATCTTGTGACAAGGTAGGGTTCGTATACAGAAGATAGACCTATTTAGTAAAAGACCAAGTCCATATTATGGCAAGAACAGCTCAAATAAGCAATGAGAAATGACAGTCCATCATTACTTTAAGACATGAAGGTCAGTTAATAAGGAACATTTCCAGAACTTTTAAAGTTTCTTCAAGTGCAGTCGCAAAAACCATCAAAAACCATCACGAAACTGTCTCTCATGAGAACCGCCACAGGACTGGAAGACCCAGAGTTACTTCTGCTGTAGAGGATAAGTTCATTAGAGTTACCAGCCTCAGAAATTGCAGCCCAAATAAATGCTTCATGGAGTTCAAGTAACATAAATTGTTCAGAGGACACTATGTGAATCAGGCCTTCATGTTCGAATTGCTGCAAAGAAACTACAACTAAAGACCACCAATAATAAGAAGAGACTTGCTTGGGCCAAGAAACACGAGCAATGGACACTAGACCGGTGGAAATTTGTCTTTTGGTCTAGAGTCCAAATTGGAGATTTTTGGTTTCAACAGCTTTGTGAGACGTGAGGTGGGTGAACAGATGATCTCCACATGTGTATTTCCTACCGTAAAGCATGGAGGAGGAGGAGGTGTGATGGTGTGGGGGTGCTTTGCGGGTGACACTGTCTGGAATTAATTATAATTCAGGGCACACTTAACCAGCATAGCTACTCGAGCATTCTGCAGCAACATGCCATCCCATCTGGTTTGGGCTTAGTGGGACTATCATTTGTTTTTCAACAGGACAATGACCCAACAAACCTCCAGGCAGTGTAAGGGCTATTTTACCAAGAAGAAAAGTGATGGAGTGCTGCATCAGATGACCTGGCCTCCACAATCCCCCGACCTCAACCACATTGATGATTTGGGATGAGTCGGACCACAGAGTGAAGGAAAAGCAGCCAACAAGTGCTTAGCATATGCGGGAACTCCTTCAAGACTGCATTCCAGATTAAGCAGGTTGAGAGAATGCCAAGAGTGTGCAAAGTTGTCATCAAGGCAAATGGTGGCTATTTGAAGAATCTCAAATATAAAATATATTTGGATTTGTTTAACACTCTTTTGGTTACTACATGATTCCATATGTGTTACTTCATAGTGTTGATGTCTTCACTATTATTCTACAATGTAGAAAATAGTAAAACATTTTTTTTTTTAACTTGAATGAGTAAGTGTTCTAAAACTATTGACCGGTAGTGTATATATAGTGTAATATTGGGATGCAAACTCAAAATGTAATACTTTTCAATTCTATATCTGACATTGTGCAGGTGCCATTTTTTTTAACGACATAACCATATGTGTGAGGTGTATACTCATGGTCCAAAGTAGATTTGTTTACGACTACCAAGAAACACTCCGTGTGACCCTGACTGCAGTAAAAGGTTAAAGAATGTTCTGGGTGTAGGCTATACTACATGGTGTTTTACTCAACAGATTTCACACATTCTACAGTTTGACATTTGACTGTCTCTATGTGTTTGTGGCGTTTTTCTGTAGCGAATTGATCAAAATATGATTTCCATATCTCTATTTTCAAGTCAAACGACAACTGGATTAGTCATCCCACGACAGGGAAGTCAAACATTTTACTAACGCAAGGCCTTGGCTATTTCACTTTAAGGATCTCAAAAAAAGAGAGGGTGACATTAGGACACTGACACAGAAAAAGAGAGAAGAGAGAAATAGAGAGATAGGGAGAATAAAGTTTGGGAGGATGTGTGGCGGTGGTAGATGACGTTCTTAGCGCTTGGCAGCCATGTTGAGTCAGAGAAGTGGTCAATGTGCCACCAGCAGCGTTAACATTCTACTACAGCCCTGGTCCCTGTTGAGCCCCCTTTGAGCCCAGTGAAGCCCAGTGCTCACTGCCATGGAAATGGAAGTGTGCTCCAGTTAATTGGCTGACCCCTAAGGCCAGGCTACTGATGCTCATTCTGGGACATCAATATTGCATGAACCCTACAAAGCTGAACTGTCACCCTGTCACCCTGCCTGTCACCCTGCCTGTGCCATCCTCCCAACAGCCAGGCCTGCCCATGTTCAAACATTCCACCCCCCTCAGTTGGAGTCGGAGTGAAGTGAAGCTAGAGGAGTATGCATTAAAACGCACATTCCATACATACACTGACATGTCTGCGCGAACACACACACTCACACACACACGAGACACAGCACCTGACATCTCAGAACACATAAAGGATAGCATCTAGAATCTGTCACCTGGACTCCAGGCAGAGCTCTTGATACCTAGAAAGAGTGCCTTTTTAATGAACAAATAAATGTAGTGGATATGGCAAAGCCAAAGCCAAATAGAATGTCAGATATCCTAGGGAACATCCATTTGAACCATAAAAAATACTATTTTATTTGTGTTTTCACTCTCAGGGCCATTTTGTTTTTCTTAGGCGCTGGCTATCCTGGTGTCCATAAATTCCCTCTCTCTATCCTGTTCTGTGAGTGTTTCATGGTTGATCATCTTAGATTTATTTTCAAATATACTGCTGTGAAATGTACTGTCCACTCAGAACGACAGGTTGTTTTTCTGGGATTTACTCTCTGTTAAGAAGAGTTATGTACATTCAGCATTTTACGCCCCGTGTCTTGGAAACAAAGCGTTTCCCTCATATTTCAAAGGGAGGTTCCAAATCCACTGATCAATCTAAGCCCTGACTCACAAATGTGCTCTAGCAGGAAAAGGAGCCATCCAACCAATGTCCTATTTGATTGAGATCTTTCTTTTCCGAAAGGGTTTTTCATTTAAACCTTTAGATGCAGGATTCTGTTCATAGTATTTGTCTTTCTATAGCAATAGACAAACAAATAATTTCATGAGCCAAATAATTAACAACAAACGAAGCCAAGAAAATACACAACAAAGCTGCAAATATTGGAAGTACTATGTAACATGACAGTGTTATTACCATGTAACTACACACACACACACACACACACACACACATGCATAGATCCCCAAGCTCACACACACACGCTGCTACTCCTCACATCTGACCTTTGGTATTTGGTGGGGAAAGGGCAGAGCCCACACATTAGGGCCGGGCGCCCATGGTGCTGTTTTCTCATGGCCCGGGGGACATAATGCCGCATGATGGAGGAGGGCAGAAGCAGGGCATATGTCTCCTAACAGCAGGCGACAGATACAGGTGTCACTTTCCTCTGTTTACTCCCCTATGTCCAGGGGCTCCTTCAGTGTATTCATCCCCTCTACACTGCACCTCCTAGCTTCAACCTTCTACCCTTATCTAGCTTTACCCTCTCTATCTATCCCTGTTTTATCTGTCAGGCTTCTCCCTTTTTCTGTCTCTCTTTCTCTTTCCCCTCTTCTATCGTTTACTCTCTCTGGCCCCTGTCTTTATTGCCATTTATTTATTTTCTCTCATTCTTCTTCCTCCCTCCTTCTCTCTGTCTCCCGCCACCCCTCCCTCTCCCTCTCCCTCTCCCTCTCTCTCTCTCTCTCTCTCTCTGCGGTGGCAATGGCAGGGCCCATGCTAATCACGGGTGACACATCATTGAGGGGAGCGGGCTGTTTGCTGTCAGCAGTGTTTTTGCTTCATAATTATTTCACGAGTGTCACGTCAGTGTCAGCCTCTCGGCTAACAGAGAGACAGGCGAGCCCACGGAGGAGCATGGCGGGGGGGGGGCAGGGGGACCGAGCCTGTCACTAAACCTCACTGTTAGCCACTTCCTGCCAACAACAGCCAGTCCACCACCGACGCTAGACGGTCTCAAGCTCTGCGCTATGGCAACAAAACAGGGTGGGGTGAGGTTGTCTATGGGACACGGTGGGGTGGGGTTGTCTATGAGACAGTGTTTCTGATTTATAACCAACAGATTTGGAAAGTTGCTATGTTGTTGGAGCGGCTGTTGTTCAATATACTGTATTAAACACAAGACACACAGGCATTCACAAGCATACAAGAGCGCAAGCAAGACCACACACAAACATACACAAATTCTGTCTTTTGCTAAATATGATATATTTCCTAACATGGATATATTGGAACTTTATACTGTACAGAAATGCTGTGAAATGCTATCCTGTATTGTAAACAAGCTAACCACTATGTCCCTATCATATCAAGCCTATGAAAATATTCCCGTGTCCACACAACCATCGTCTCTCTACGCTACAGAATCCTATTTGAACAGAGAATAAGCTGCCAAAACATAAAGGAGTTGAGAGGAAAAATCAATCCCTTTGACTAGACAACTATAATACTGTGTCTGACCGGTTATCTTCAGAAATAAGCTCACTGAAACCCCTGGCGAAGACATGACCCTTTATCCAATAGTAATTGTCAAAAACGACAGCTTTTTGCATGGCTCAGCTTTAAAAGACAGATCCCACTCAGGCTTCTCAAATCAAAATCAAATCAAATGTTCTCCTTTCCTTTCCCAGACTGAAACAAACATCTGCTCCTCTATTTGATATCCTCCCATGTTCATTACCTTATGAGACGTCTAATGTCCCTCACCTGTCTGCTGCTGTTCTAAGCCACCTTCAACATCCAAGGCAGGGCCTTTGAATACACTAGAATAGTGCACGTTGAGATGGGAGGTTAAATAGCATGCATTGTGAAAGAACAGAATGAAAAACAATGGTGGTGGTTGGTGACTGGTGAGGCACAATGCACCAGAAAGTGAATACAGAGGAATGGAGAAACAACAAAGGGCTGGTAACTGGATTTGGTCCCTGTTTTTCTTCGCTTTTCTGGTTTCAGAAGCATCTGTGCTGAGAGGAAGGGAAGCAATCAATGATTTAAACAATAATGCCGCTCTCTGTATTCCCCGTCACACTCCCGCCCGCTCGCTGCTTCGAGGACTGTCACACACTGTCTCCGTGCCGACAGCTTATCTTGCGCATGCTGCTACTCCATCTTGTAGCTGTCTGCGGGTGCCCTCGCACTTGCTTATGCTCCCTCTTTCTCTCTCTCTCTCTCTCTCTCTCTCTCTCTCGCTCAGATTCTGTTACCCACACCATGCCTTCACTCCTAGTTAATACACTGTGTCCTTCTCTAACTCCTTCTTCCTCGCTAACTCTCCATCTCTCAAGAACAACAGCGTTATACAATTGGCATTGTTGGCTGCCCTCAGATTTTCCTCAGATTTTTTTATAGATTTTATGAGTCAAAGTTATTTGACAGGGCAGAGCACAGTGGTATTCTCCCAAAAACATTTCCTAAACCAATCAGAAGGCATGGAGAGTGAAGAACTGTCGGGTAGCATGACTCTCTCCCTCTCCTCTCCTCAATGAACCCCAACCTCAGACTCATTTCCTACTGCCGTTCCACAGAATTTGGCTCACGCTTAAAGGTATCAGGTTTAATTAAGCCAACGTGACAAACAAATTAAATCTGTCATGTCTTGTTTGCATAGACCAGACAGGAATTCAATACAGGCCGCTATGTTAGTTTGGTGGGACTTCTCATCACACTTCAACCTTGGCAACTTCATTGAAGCGCCGAGACGGAACACACAAGAACAGTGACAAGCTGCAGTGACAAGATGCAGTGACAAGATGCAGTGACAAGCTGCAGTGACAAGATGCAGGCCGGTAAAGTTCAAAAGTCACCAGAGTCTACTTGTCTTTACCTTCTGTAGAAATGAAAGCTGTGAAATCAATGTTTCAATAGTGACCGCGGGCTGGGCTGTAGGCTCTAGTGGAGGGACGTGAGCCGTCCAGTCCCCACGGTCACCATGGAGCGGTAATCTCTGTGTCATCAGCCAGGACACTGGGACACTGGGACCAGGTCAAGGGTCAGGGGTTAGGAGTCAGGCCCACCTGCAGGGCAGGGCTGGCTTTAACCATCTCCCTACCACCTCCACCACCACCATCACCCCCACCACCAGCTCATCAACCCCCAGCCGCTACTCTCTCTGTGGGCTGATGGCTGTCAGCGCTGGGGCTCTAGTGGGGCTCTAGCTGGGCGCAGAGCTCATTATGCCTGTCGACTGGGACTGAGACTGCTACTGGGATGGGCGGCTGATAAAGAGTGCAGGCAGGGCTCAGGGCTCAGGGGCTGTCACCTTGGCAGCTGTGGTGGTGGCTGCTGCCGGTGTCTGGCTGGCTGTGTGACATAGTGCTCAGTGGGAACAGTGGGGGGCCATGGCACTGAGCCTAGTACACTCAGAAAGGAGGAGAGAGAGGCAGCTCCATGCTGGTATTGTGATGGTCCAGAGTATCTCTCATACTGACTGAACTAGTATGATCCAAAGAATATAAAATAGGCAAAATAGTAAAACAAAGATTGTTTAAGCTATATTATCTTAGTTTGTATCACTGTGAGGACCTTCATAACACAATGTATAAATGAAAACCAGCTGACATCAAAAATACTTTAAGAATATAATACGTAGCTGTGTAGCAGCCTCCGGGCTGTCTTTAAGTGAGACAGTCCATCTATGTGTCTGGTAGTACAGTGGTTTTGTTGTAATGACTTGCCTTAGTGCCCCACACTGACAGACCTACTAGACTATGTAACCGTCTCTCATCACAACATAGAGCAGACCAATCAGAAAAAGGAAGGTCTCCCACAGGGCGAGGCCCCACTGAACGTTCAGGGTCAAGGGTCGCCTGACGGGAACAGAAAGCCGCAGTCACACCGCCTCTCAGTTCACTGTCATAATGCCATAAATATGGAATGACTGAAAACAGAGAATCTAGTGAAATGTGTTGATGGACCAATTCAATTAATATTGTTTGACCAAAAATGGAACTTGGATGTTTTGGTCAACAAATATTAAAATATAGGCTAATGAACCCATAATGATGACTATAGTGATCCCCACCTTACGTTGGTAGATTACATATAGTAGAAAAGTTATCAAGGTAAAGAAACCAATTTGGTAACTGTGTCTACCGCCATCAAAATGTAAAGTCAGCCCCTACTCAGGCTCAACCCCTATGTGCTCTCTCTGACTTCCCATATTATCAAACCACCACCACTTTCCCTAGGTCAAGTCATGTTTACTCATCTAACCCTGCAGGTTCCCTCCTAAAAAATACATGAACAATAAATAAGAATGCCCCCGTCCCTCCCTCCCTCCTCCTAACCCTCGGTCCACCTGGTGTCCACTCAATACGGCCTCATCTGCCCGTGTTTTGAGAGAGAGGGGAAATGGAAATCAAGCTGCGTCAAACGTCAAGTCCCCTCGTTGTCCACGGTGACTAATATCCTGTGTGTCAACATCGAGGCTTTCTCCAAGCAGAGCCCTATCAGGAAGTCCATCTCCCCCAGGCACAATGTTGCTGCCTGATAAGACACAGGGGCAGGGAGAAAGGCAGAGTGAGAGGGAGAGACTGGGGGAAGGCGGAGATAGAGACTGAGGCAGAGATAGAGCTTGAGGCAAAGACTGAGGCAAGGGCAGAGGAAAAGGGAGTGGCAGAGGAAGAGGGAGAGGCAGAGGGAGAAGCAGAGGCAGAAAGAGGTAGAGAAAGAGAGAGAGGAAGAGGGAGAGAGAGAGAGGCAGAGGAAGATAGAGAGGCAGAGAAAGCGGGAGAGGCAGAGGCAGAGGCAGAGGAAGAGGGAGAGGGAGAGGCAGAGAATGAAAGAGGCAGCTAACATTTAGCGCTATCTTGGCTGGTCATAATCACAGCCCCACTGTCAGTAGGAGGTAATGGGGGGCCAATAGAAGCAGTCACTTTAAGTGATATCTCCTGTCTGTCTTCCAATAGGCAGAGGAGCCAGTGTACACATTTTATCAATGGCAGTTAGGTCCGTCCAGGGACATCCATGGTCAGTGCACAGCATACAGCTGCTTTAGGACTGGGCTTGATTAGGGATGTGCTGTGACAGCTTGTGGGTGGTAGAGAATATTTAATTGTCTTGATTTAACCATTTTGATTTAGGATGAGCAATTTATACAGGGTGGCATTTTAGTATTATAAAAGGCTGTGGTCTTCAAGTGTATTCTATAGCTATCATGTTGGTTTATATAAGTGCCACATCGCTATAGTGTTACATCAATGTTACGAGACAAATGTCAGATTGTGTAACTAAAGTCAAGGTGAAATTAAGATTTCAACATTTGGTAAATTTGTTCAATGTGACATTTACACATGAATGACAAATAAGACACAATTGCGTCATTAAACAATGACTTGAAACAAGGACAAACCATTCCACAGGACATCCATCAATCTTCTAGATCAATTTTCAAAGGGCAACACATCAGGAATAAAGGCAAAGCGGGGTTAATCTCTGGAAATTACATTGTTATTAATAATCCTTCCTCAGATATTAATGCCCGTGGAAGAGTAACTAAAAGATTAATCAAATCTGATGGGCAAGTCTGTCTTTTAGAGTAAAACATGTCCTCCATTGATTGCATGGAGTGGTATAATGTATCTGTCTCAATGTATTCACTTTCAGTAATACCTCTGTTTGGAGTTATCTACTAAATGTATTATAATTTCATAATAGCTGTTGGGATAATTAGGTTAGTAATAAAAATGTTTTTTTTAAATATTGAAGTTTATTTTGAGAGCATAATGATAACCAAACAGCGGTCCAGTGCATTTATTTGTAACCTCTCTAACAAGGAATTATTGTTAAGAAAACAGTGAAACCATTTGCTGACTTGCTCTTACTCAATGTGAGAATATTCATAATCAATCAATATTCAGCCTTTTCCACACTTAGAAGATAATTATTGTTATTACCACCAGGGTTGAAATCACTCGACAAGGACATGTCAAGACAGTTCAAATGCACACACTTTTCATTGCAGTGAAAAGAGAAAGAAAACAAACAGGGCAAAACATTTCTCATGATCACGTTGAAAATGCTAATAAAATGTGTTCCATATCTTTTTCCATATGGTCATATGTTTCCCTGCAAAAAACGAATGATCTGTCCCCCTGTATTGTAATAATGTGTTTAAACCTGGTGGGATAATGTTGATTTAGTCATAACACGACATCAGTCCCTATATCATAAACAGACCAGGGCTGTTTAAAAACATGTCATGCTGAACAATAAGATTTAGCTGAAAAAATACCCATCTTGACAAAATATATTATTAGCCTTGGTAAGAGGGAAGAGAAAAATATTCCCCATCTCACATAGAGACAGCATTTCACTTTGAGAGAGACATTAAGAGACATAAGCTGGACAGTCGGGGGTGTCTCTGTGATGTGTTGGTGACCAATCTTGTAGCCCACAACCACTGGTTGTGGTGGGAAGACGCCCATGCAGCAAAACATCACAGGGTCTACGGCCCAAATGGCACCCTATTCTCTCCATGGTGCACTACTTTTGACCAGAGCCCATCCTGGAACATGTACACTGTTGTAAACACTTCACACTACACTCAGAGTACACTCCGCTGATAAACGTCTCAACAAGGTCGGGATCAAAGGAGAGGAGAAACAGGGGATAATTATACATCATAAACCAGGAAGTTTGGGTCCTGGATGCTGATTGGCTGAAACAACATTCTCGCCGAGTGTTTATCAGACAATATACCACTGGTATGACGCTAAACTTCTTGTTTACTGTTATATGTACAGTGCATTCAGAAAGTATTCAGACCCCTTGACTTTTTCCACATTTTTTTATGTTACAGCCTTATTCTAAAATTGATTAAATTGTTTGTTTTTTCCATCATCAATCTACACACAATACCTCATTATGACAAAGCAAAAACTGTTTGTTTTTTTAATACTGAAATATAACATTCACATAAGTATTGAGACCCTTTACTCAGTACTTTGTTGCACATTTGGCAGTGATTAATTACAGCCTCGAGTCTTCTTTGGTATGATGCTACAAGCTTGAGACACCTGTATTTGGAGAGTTTCTCCCATTCTTCTCTACAGATCCTCTCAAGCTCTTCAGGTTGGGTGGGGAGCGTTGCTACATGGCTATTTTCAGGTCTCTCCAGACATGTTCAATTGGGTTCAAGTCCGAACTCTGGCTGGGCCACTCAAGGACACTCAGAGACTTGTCCTGATGCCACTCCTGCATTGTCTTGGCTGTGTGCTTAGGGTTGTTGTCCTGTTGGAGGCTAAACCTTCACCCCAGTCTGAGGTCCTGAGCCCTCCGGAGCAGGTTTTCATCAAGGATCTCTCTGTACTTTTCTCTGTTCATCTTTTCCTCGATCCTGACTAGTCTCCCAGTCCCTGCCTATGAAAAATACATGTATTATTATTTACTTTTATTTCACCTTTTTTTAACTAGGCAAGTCAGTTAGGAACAAATTCTTATTTACAATGACGGCCTACCAAAAGGCAAAATGCCTCCTGCGGGGAAGGGGGCTGAGATAAAAAATAATATGTTGCCACCACTGCGCTTCACCATAGGGATAGTGCCAGGTTTCCTCCAGGTGTGATGCTTGACATTCAGGCCAGAGAGTTCAATCTTGGTTTCATCAGACCAGATAATCGTGTTTCTTATGGTCTGAGAGTACTTTAGGCATGTACCTTATTTCAAACTCCAAACGGGCTGTCATGAATCTTTTACTGAGTGGCTTCCGTCTGGCCACTCTATCATAATGTGCTGCAGAGATGGTTGTCAGAGGAACTCTGGAGCTCTGTCAGAGTGACCATTGGGTTCTTGGTCACCTCCCTGACCCAGGCCCTTCATGCTGATTGCTCAGTTTGGCCAGGCGGACAGATCTAGGAAGAGTCTTGGTGGTTCCAAACTTCTTCCATTTAAGAATGATGGAGGCCACTGTGTTCTTGGGGACCTTCAGTGCTGCAGATGTTTTTTGGTAGCCTTCCCCAGATCTGTGCCTCGACATAATTCTGTCTCGGAGCTCTACGGACAATTCCTACGACCTCATGGCTTGGTTTTTGCTCTGACATGCACTGTCAACTGTGGGACCTTATATAGACAGGTGTGTGCCTTTACAAATCATGTCCAATCACTTGAATTTACCACAGGTGGACTCCAATCAAGTTGAAGAAACATCTCAACAATGATCAATGGAAACAGGATTGACCTGAGCTCAATTACGAGTCTCATAGCAAAGGGTCTGAATACTTATGTAAATAAGGTATTTCAGTTTTTTTGTTCGAAAAAAAACAGTTTTGCTTTCATTATGGGGTATTATATGTAGATTTATGAGAGGGGGGGAAATGATGTAACCCATTTTAGAATGAGGCTGTAACGTAACAAAATGTGTAAAAAGTCAACGGGTCTGAATACTTTCCGAAGGCACCGTATCTTAGTGACTGGTTCATAATAGCAATAAGGTACCTCGGGAGGTTGCGGTATATGACCAATACACCAGGCCCAAGGTCTGTTCTTAAGCACGACATGAAGCAGAGTCAGTATACAACCTCCTTGGACCTTATTGCCTAGATAACCGCTCACACAAACCTCTTCAACATCGTGTCTTTATCTTCTAACGTTTACGGAAATTGCTCACTTATGCAGATAAAGCATATTAGATCGCACATCAGAGCATGTAGATTAGGAAGCCTCCAGGGGTTTGTTTTGTTTAGCGACCTCAAGTGTAGGCTAATACGACATTTTGACATGTACACTGATTCATCATCGCAATGATTCTCTCCAAGTTTCTATAAATTACCTTCTGGAATAGCAGAGAGTATACAGTATGTCTAAGAGGAGAGCATCAGACAGAGGCTACGGTCTGTCATTAAAGGCATCGTCCTCGTGTCTCCTCTGTAAACACCCCTCCAAAATGGCAGCTGATAATCCAAATGCAATGTGACAGGAGCGGATAGGGCTGTTTTGGGACATAACGCTTTCACTTCTACTTAGCTTCTTGACACTTGAACTTTGTTTGGGGGATGTTGTGGTGGACTGGGGCTTACAGAGGTGACACCATCTTGTTGTCGGTGTTGCTTTTTTTTAGCGAGGGCCAAACAGAAGAATCTCTCTAATGGAAGATTCTCACGTTGAGCGTTTTACACAAAGGATAAATAAATGAAGACGTGATATATGGTACACGAAGGAAGTTATTCCTTAAACAAAACGTGTTGATTTTGATTTACACCCAGGGCTGTTTCTTTAATAATTTACAGCTGCGGGAATTGATGGTCCTGAACTGGGCATACTGCTAAATCTGTATTGCCAAATAATGAGATTTTAGCACATGAGCATTTAAATGATCTTCTGATTTGTCTCCGGCTGTTTGTCAGTTGCCTTGTGCTCCCGGTCATGGATGGCATTTGCCTGTGTGCTCTAATGGCTGAGTTACACTTCGATAGATGAGTCTTGATGCCTTTTAGTTCTCTATGCTGCTGGGTAGAGGAGAGGGAGGGAGGAGGGGGGATATAGTCTATGGCTATGAAACATAACATATGTGCATAACATACTGCTCGCAGCTATACTCCAATCTGTGAATAATTGTGACCTATCCAGATTTAACTCTATGTCCAACATCTTGCGTGAGGGAGTAGTTTTTAAAGCAACTTATCAACACAAATCTTAGATCTGTTTAGCAAATCAATGCAGCTGTTTTATTCGTAGAGAAATGTAAATGAAAGCATATCATATGAAGGTAGAACACGTTTTTCTCATGATGAAATAATACAAAATGTTATGTGTCTTATGTGTTTGTCATCATCAAATAACTGCT
>NC_056438.1:56513645-56526145 GCF_018296145.1 Oncorhynchus tshawytscha | reverse complement strand
CAGGGTAACTGATAAACTTGACCTCTTTGAGCTTTTTGAGTTTGAGCTTTTACCTCATGTTTTGAACGTTGCGCTCCTGAGCGCTCTGTTCAGGTTTGGTCGGAAACGGCATAGGCTATCCATCACATGTGGAAAGGATCACCTGACATATAGCCGACCTATAACACCAGAAGTTTTACTTTAAATCGAGGTAGGCCTATAAGTAGTTCTGAGTAGTTGCGTCCACTATCTGGATAATGGCTTACAGTGGGGGACATGGCCAAGAAGTTGCAACATTGTTCCATCTAATGCGCGTGAACTACTTTTAGTCACCCAAAGAATGCGGTGGAGAAATGTCACTCGTCACAGATTAAAAGTGAAAGTTTTGGTGTCTTTGTGTAAAACCTCAATTAGGCAACCGTGTAATAAGGTGCTTGTAACCATACTTGACTGTGACTATTTTAAATATACCGATTATATCTCGTAGCCGTTAATTATTTTTTAACCCTAAAAAAATGTGTATTTTAAGTTAATGACTGAACAGTGGTCATAACATTTTCTGCACAACACCCATACACAATAAACTAAGGTATTTGGAAAAGTGTAAGTGAAGCATAGTGTACATTTAGCCTTTTCTCTGGACTTGGTAGCCTAGTTTGCTCTCTCTGTGTGTATGTGTGTGTGAGCGTACTTGAATAGCCTATATTTAAAGACAGACAGAGCAAATAGCCTACTTGTTGACTAAGGTTGCGTAACAACCATCAATTATGTTCACTTTTATCATCGGAAAGAAAAATCTTAAACTAGTCAAGAAGTGGTCTGAAAGTGACACGATAGAAAGGAGAGGGAAACACCTGTTTACTACGGACCACTACAATTTCCATTACAGCTGGAAGGTTTCCGCCAACCGACGATTGTAAACTAGTTGCTCCAAAGTATAGTAAGAGTAAGAGTAAGAGGTTAATTCACAGTTGATGAAAAAAATGAAAACAGCCTATAACATTCATGAGCAGTGTTTGTAAAATCTCACTCACTAATTGAATTTAATAAAACATTTTATAATTGTGCAATGATGTTATAGTCTAAAGTTTTAGATAGGCCTATTCGTTTTTTTCCCAATAGATAGAATGAATAATTGTTTACATTTTAAAATAGAATGAACGAGTGAACAAAGACTTTGTTAGCAAGTTGCCTTGTGTCTTTTAACGGTGTTCTATTTTTCATCCGTGATAAACATCTTAAATGTTTGCTTTCAAAAATTCTATAAATTGCCTGTTTACGTGCCATATCATTTTATTTATAGCCTTTGTAACGGAGGGCTGCAATTAACCATTTTGTTTGTCAACTGGAAAGATTAGAGTCGTAGACGTCATATCCACCAGTCGACGCAGACTTAAGTTTCCATATTTTTAATGAAATTATATTGGCCTAATTGATATGTGTGTAAGCTAATTGACTATAGCCTATTGTTTAAGAAAGAAAAACTTTAAAGTCTTATTTCACAAACATTACGTGAAAAAAAACGAAATCTATTATTCAGAAATTGTCAAATGGTTATTGCCTAATTTAGGCCTAGGCTAGATAAGAAATAAAATAAATACAAATAGATAAAACACTAAAACACACTTTCGTCGCTTCAGATGATTTATCAGCATTGTTTATCAGCATAGTCTCAAACTTCCTATTTTTTATTACCCAATGTTCACTTGAATTATATATTTAACAAATTAAGTTATATGTAGCCTATAGGCCTAAAGGTGCTCTCTCACATGCGTCTCATATTTCTCGGATTATTTCCGCGTCTGATTATTTCTCTAATCGTGGTAGGTTTTCAACAAGTAAAAAAAAAAGTTACGTTTTGGCGTATGGTCTTAGTAGGCTAATTGATACATCATAATTAAAAGGATATGCCAGTTATATGATAACATTTTAAATATTAAAGTATGTGCAGACAAATACGGATATTTTGGGTCTTCTAAATGCGTTGAGCAGGTGGAATATCTGACTGATCTTTTCACAGCGCAACAATTTGTGGAGAAGAAGGACATTTCCATTGGGAAAAATATATTTTATCCTTCTTTTTTGGCTAATCAGGCCTACAGCTAATTCGGCAAAATTATGTGAATTAATCACCTACATGTAACACATTTGGTATTAGTTCTCCCTTAGATTATTCAAATGATTGGCTATTCTGTGTTTGTTTTACATGGGAAGAGTCAGTAAAAAAGAAAGTCTAGCTCGGAAGAAAAGTAAAAGATGATTTATTTGTCAGGTTTCGATTTGTATCCCCAGTCCTTCTTTTCTATCCCTCCCAGCAGCGATGTCAGCTGTTATTGCTTCCCATTGATCCTCTTGCAAAGTGAGAACTGAACTAAAATGTATGTCGATTCCAGTGCCCGAATCAATATCTAGAGTTATTTTAATCTGGATTTGAGCGTTGTGGAATTAAAAAAACTGGAGAGGAGAGCAAGCAGGCGGAATGAAACACTATCCGTTCTCAATTTGGAGAGAGCGTCTTCTTCTCTGTGTGTGGTTCGAAAGCTGCACTAATGGGAGGGAAAGGAGAGACAGAATCTAATATTTTGCTGCTAAAAGTAGGCTATATTTCATATTTGATCAATAGGGAATTATTAACGTCATGATATACATAATAATAATATATTTACTTACTAGGCTACTGATCATCCGTTTTATTCAGATTTACACAAACTCAGATGACATAGAGAGTAAATGAACTATGGATTACTCTATCGCATCGTCTTGATGACGCTTGGTCTATTAGTTCTTTCAATATCGAGGCTATGTATTCGTTCTTTATTAAAAACAGAAGGGTCCGCCCACCACATCCCCTCCAACCAGTCCCTATCATGTTTATATTTTGATTTGCCAACAAACACTTGACTGAAAGGTCATTTGTCATGCAGATGGTGGCATGGTATGGTAATTAAAATGAACCTCTGTCGGTAAATAACAAGTGTTTGAACACAGGGTTTAGGATAAATATATCGCCCATGCACCCACGGTTTCACTGTGTGCATTTTACATTTGTTTAAAAAAATATTTATTAATCAGTTGGAATAATTGTAGGTTAGTCAATTTAATCAAACGAACATGTTTTATTTTCACCCAAATTGCATTAGTCTGACCACTTCCCCTGTCATTTAGAACTGTTTGCGTTTCAAAATGCTTTTTTTAGCCAGAGCAAATATTTGAAATGTTGTTTCAAATAAGGTTGTCTGGTTTTCTTTGTTGTGCTCGGGGGCTGGAAAATGCTGAGAAAATTGTTGTGGCTATTGGTTAATTCGTTTCATATTGCAATATTCGATCTGAATAATCATACAATACATCCGTTCTATTATTTCCTGTTTGTATGATATTGTTTTCAGTCGTCCGTTTCATAGAAATATCGGCATCTCTTTTTGAGTAACCTTCATTTTTTCACACATTTTTTTCCTTGTGATTTGGAGTCTATTTTGGTCAGTCTTGATGAAATTATATGCTGTTTATGTCTGTAGGCGACTTAATGTCCATATTATATTCACTTTTCAGATGTTTTCTGTCACCAGTGCTTTTTGAATGAAGGGTACAAATCTGAGGGAGATGAAGACAGGGAGATGAAGCACTGGCACTGGTTAGGCCTATATCTGAAAAAACCTTTACTTTTATTGCTTTTTACAGTGTACACATGAGTAGGAAATTACTATTATGATATTTGAAAGTAATGCATTTTATTGAAAAATAACTGCAAATGATATTGAATAATGTTCCGTTTTGATGAATGTTGCTTGTTTCCATTTAGTAGTATATTTCCAGATATTTCCACAGGCCTTTTGTTACGGTTTGACTGAATTGTACACAGCAGTACTCCACGAGAGGCATTGAGAACAGGAGACAGTTCAGGGTTTGACTGAATTGTACACAGCAGTACTCCACGAGAGGCATTGAGAACAGGAGACAGTTCAGGGTTTGACTGAATTGTACACAGCAGTACTCCACGAGAGGCATTGACTAATTGGATGAGTTTTGTTCAATATAATTATCAGATATTTTCTTTCTCAGATTTCCCAATTTGTCAATTATCTGGACCAAAATTTAAGAGCTTAGAAATAAGTACATTTTCTTCCCAGAAGGCATTATCAGTGCATTTGCTTCAATCAATTGTAGACAGATATCTTTGTTTACTTATTATCTTTCTACTGTCATGGCTTGGGAGTAAAAACACACTGATTGATGCACACACACACACACACACACACACACACACACACACACACACACACACACACACACACACACACACACGCACACACGCACACACACACACACACACGCACAGTATACTATACCCTTGGATTATGAAAGTGTAGTTACTTTGTGTAAAGACTGCTTGGAAGTCTTCTAAATGTCAGTTTCATCCACAGCAACCACATCTTCCCTTCAATATCCCATGGCTCTGCTCCTGTAGTAAATAGCAGCTGTGTTGGTTGAATTAGTGTGTGGTGTTTTACATTTTGAGCTGGCCAACAAGTTGTCATAAGGCTTTGAGGCATGCTATCATTGTGCTGCTCACTGTTTGTTATTGAACATCCAGTGACTTGCCAGCTAGGCCAGTGGTGTCCTCACTCCTCAGCCCAGTCCAGGGCTCACTGTCCCCAGGCTCAGCCCAAACCCAGTGCCGGGAGCTGGGAGCGTGGAGGCTCATAGAGGAGAAAAGCGACACAACTCTCACTCCTCTCCCCCCTCTCTCTCTCTCTCTCTCTCTCTCTCTCTCTCTCCCTCTCTCTCTCTCTCTCTCTCTCTCTCTCTCTCTCTCTCTCTCTCTCTCTCTCTCGCTCTCTCTCTCTCTCTCTCTCTCTCTCTCTCTCTCTCTCTCTCTCTCTCTCTCTCTCTCTCTCTCTCTCTCTCTCTCTCTCTCTCTCTCTCTCTCTACAAATAGGTTGTACTGCTTCAGTGAGTGAGATGGTCAGTGGTGAGAGACAGAGAGAGAAAGAGGGTTCTCTTTGTATTCCACGGCTGGCTTTGGCGCTTTGGGAGCTAGACACGACACCTTGCAAATAATCTGGGCTTAGCGAGGAATTAGTTGGCTCAGGTGGGTTGTGTGAGGCAAGCAGTCCATCGTCCCCTGAAATGAATAGCCTCGGCAGGTCAGGAAACCCCAAAAATATTTTGTCTGCCATGAATCAATGTGTTTCACTTTCCTTTTAGCGGCTTATTTGGAAAATAAATCCCATTCTCCTTTTGGAAGTTAGAGCTGAATGTCACTTTGGGTGGGTCACACACCGAGCCAATGGTTAAAATATAAACAAAAAGAAAGAGAGTGCTAGGATTTCTTCATATTTTTAAAGACTGATTGCTAGATATTTCATTAGTATTCACCACTCTGTGTCGTACACTCCAGTAAAATGTATTAGTTGTTAGTGAACTGCCATATGAGCAGTGTGGCACATCTTGTCCAATCCTTATTGATTTTGAAGCTGAATATGCCAAAGTGTCATTATTTCTCAGCACTGTAGCATATTTTGTACAACAGCAGCTGCTGCTGCTACATTGTATTGAATAACTCCCTGTATAGATTTCATATTGAAGAGTACACCTGATTTTGATTCAGACGGAACATTTGAGCTATGTTGTGTACAGAGTCACAGAGGCAGACATGAATGACTATATTTGAATAGTATTGACTGTCCTCTGGACATCAACCACAACCATCTGTCTAGAATACTGAGTGAGATGTCCAGTGCGACACAAACACACCCAGCCAACCCTTCCACCACACAGACAGTTGACTCTGACTGTTTGTGTCATAATGGCAAATATTTGATGCCAAATTCCCTGTGTCAGGCGGCTAAAATGTATCTGACTTTTACCTAGACGATCATGTTTTACCATTTTAAGTGACGTCTCATTAACTGTCACCTGTATTAAAGAATATCTTCCATAATGTCTAGAGGTTTTGTCCCCTTTAGCCTGAGTTGTTTTACGGTGCCTATAAAAGGACGTTTGGCTAGTTTGTGTGAAATACAGTGTAATTAGCTGCTCTGAGATGTGCCAACATCTTCTCACTATGTGTATTAGAATCACATGCAGATGAGGAGAGAAGAAACACCGCCTCTAATGTTTCGTAGGTTTGCCAGTTTTGGTAGAGCAGTTTTAAAACTATATTTATTACTGTATTATATATGCACATGTAAATGTGTCTGGTTCCTATATTATCGATAAACTATTTTTACATTTTGAGAAATCAACTTCTTTTGGAACTTGTGATTTTTTTAAATGATCTGTGCTGTTACAGTGATATTTTTTTTATTGATTAAATAACGGATTGTAATTGGGTTTGTCCTGTGCATTTGTCTTGAATTAAAGGAAGTAATTCATTTTAATGTCATTATATTATTTGGATAGTGTTAAAAAGTAAATGATGATCTCTGTGTCCGTGTCCCTTCATATACATTCAGAGAGATCTAAGTTTGAATCATCTACCAAATGACCACAACATCAACTTGCAAAACGTCTAAATATGTCTTCCACATAGATAATGTGCCTATGTGTACAAGTGTGTGTGTTTGTGTCTGTGTGTGTGTTCTCTGCCTCCCCAGAGTAGTTGAATGACACCGTCTGGCCCTGTCCTGTAATAAAATGTAAGAGTGGCACTTTCACGGTTGTCAACAATCTCTAAATGTACTGACAGACAAGGAAAGCACAGGAGCTGTGGTCTGAATGACGCTCTCTAAGGAAACTTAAGCCGCTTGGGTCTCCTATTCTTGGCCAGCAGTCATAGTTGACAGTCCATTTTTATATGTAAATTGGATTCATCTGCGTTTCTCTCCTGAAACAACCAGACGGAAACTATGTTTGACATCCCAACTTTTGACCTTAATCGGAGGGTTATAGCTTATTTTACATCAAGTGCCTTTCTGATAGGAATGATATTATACTTCATTGTTGTTGACATCGCAATTTCTCAAGATGTCATAGCATTGTCACTTACAACTAAAATAATATGTTGTGTTTAATATTTCACTGACAGCTGCACCAGTAGTAATCAAATTATGACAACATGGAAATGATATCTATGACATTTCTATTATAAATGCAGATGAACCCTGTCAGTATATTTATATTTATGAGCTATTCTCAGTAGATTCTGACATCTACTATACATGTATGATAGGTAATTACAAGGTTATTACAATGCTATTACAATGTTATTACAGCGTTAGTACAACTATTGTTCATCATTAGTGAAAATAAATCCTCATTTTTGATCAATCTGTCGTCCGACATTGATTTTCTACTTTGGCTGAACTTCTATTACTCAGTCTTATCATACACATATTTAAAACGACGTAGTATATTATAAGACAAACATGTGGTAATGAGATGGAAGCGTCTCAAGACCTCCCGTCGGTATCAGTTTCCCGACGGCTCGGCATGGTGTGGAGCGGTGCAGGGGAGTGTGTGTGTCGGTGTGTGTCAGGCTCCAGCCCCGTGGGCTGACTCAAGTACCCTGGGAGCACAGGATTTGCTCCTGTAGCTCCGGCACCAGGCAGCTCGGTTCTTCTCTCGGCTCTGCTCCCTCGTCTGCCGGAGAAGAGAGAAATGATTAGCACGTTGGTACAACACTCAGCCTACATCTGCTTTTGCCGGCTCTCGCCATAAGGGGATATCCTGTGTCCTTTTATTGGATTGTCAGTTTCACTCTGAGTCCACGGCTCTGCGAGCTGATGGTTATGATAATAACATTGAAATATCCAGGTACTTATCACTGTAATACCTGCCTATCAACACCTACATGGAGTCATACTTTAGAGGTTATCCCAGGGTAGAGATCTGATACTCAGGGAAAGACACTATGATGAAAGGAGGCATGAATGGGGCTTTAGTTATTGGTACATTTTCAAGGTGCTATTTTCCTGGATAGATTAGGGGGAAAGACGGAGTGTAATGTGATGCTTGGGCATCTGGCCAGACCTGAGCGCTGTAGTATAACCCATTTTCAACAGACATCCCCCTGACACTGCAAGTGTGCGTCCCAAATGGCACCCTATTCCCCATATAGTGCACTACTTCTGACCAGGTCCCATAGGCACTGTGTGATAATGCAAAGGGATTTTTTTTCTGAGGGAGGCTGCATGTGTGTGCAATGTGCCAAAGCTCAGATCAGGTTTTAAATCAATTTGAATGGGTGTTCAGGACAGCTGATATCTATAAAAGATTTCTCAGCTAATTCTCATGGAGAGCCTGATGTGGGCAGATATTCTGCGTGGCTTTGAAGAGATACAACAGGGGGATGTACACCATGCTGCAGGTTTGACCTTATCCACATGAATTGGTTCAACATTTGAGGACTTAGATAAATCAATGGTGACTTTATGATAGCATATCAACATAACTTAAATGTGTTCTGTGTGTGATATGAATGTACATCTATGGAATATTAATACAAATGTAGATTTATAAAACCCTGTATGTAGCTTCAGTTTTGTTTTGGGTTGTTATAGATGAGGTCACTACTTTTGAGCTGATGTTATACCCTTTGTTTTGGGTTGTTATAGAAGAGGTCACTACTTTTGAGCTGATGTTATACCCTTTGTTTTGGGTTGTTATAGATGAGGTCACTACTTTTGAGCTGATGTTATACCCTTTGTTTTGGGTTGTTATAGATGAGGTCACTACTTTTGAGCTGATGTTATACCCTTTGTTTTGGGTTGTTATAGATGAGGTCACTACTTTTGAGCTGATGTTATACCCTTTGTTTTGGGTTGTTATAGATGAGGTCACTACTTTTGAGCTGATGTTATACCCTTTGTTTTGGGTTGTTATAGATGAGGTCACTACTTTTGAGCTGATGTTATACCCTTTTCTTTTGGGTTGTTATAGATGAGGTCACTACTTTTGAGCTGATGTTATACCCTTTGTTTTGGGTTGTTATAGATGAGGACACTACTTTTGAGCTGATGTTATACCCTTTGTTTTGGGTTGTTATAGATGAGGTCACTACTTTTGAGCTGATGTTATACCCTTTGTTTTGGGTTGTTATAGATGAGGTCACTACTTTTGAGCTGATGTTATACCCTTTGTTTTGGGTTGTTATAGATGAGGTCACTACTTTTGAGCTGATGTTATACCCTTTGTTTTGGGTTGTTATAGATGAGGTCACTACTTTTGAGCTGATGTTATACCCTTTGTTTTGGGTTGTTATAGATGAGGTCACTACTTTTGAGCTGATGTTATACCCTTTGTTTTGGGTTGTTATAGATGAGGTCACTACTTTTGAGCTGATGTTATACCCTTTGTTTTGGGTTGTTATAGATGAGGTCACTACTTTTGAGCTGATGTTATACCCTTACTTACGACCACCTTCAAATTGCCCTTTGGGATAAAAATCTTTGAAACGTTTTTTTTTTTTTTGTGCCAGCGTTTCATTATTAAATCACCTCACACACTTTGTCCAATCTGACCATCTAATCCTCCTGAGAGTCTCAGTCTGTTTCACTGCTCCAGAGGTCAAGAGGTGAAGTGCAGCTAATTTATTCATTCAGTCAAATTTTCTGGCTGTGCAGATGGCAGCCTGATATGATATCACTATCACAATCCCATTGGAGTAGGCAGCCTGGGGACCCGGGACGAGTGTTCACATGAGCAGGCCCGGCCTTATCAGATTGACGAGCGCTGCCCTTATCTGTGACAGACGGTTCTGGTCCAGCTGCAGGCAGGGGAGGGAGAGATGGAGAGATGGAGAAATAAGCCGCTTAGATAGACTTGATCCAACCCCAGATCCCTCTCGTAGGAAAAGTTTGTGACTCTTCTTCAAAGAGGCTCTGTCATGTTGTTTGAAATAGTTTGATGGCTGGTGCTGAATGAAAATGACACTTCTTATGTGTCCTGTTACAGAAGGTGACCTGAGGAGGATGACCCCACAGTGAGACTGGACCCTTCCGTGAGGACCCACCTTCCCCTGACCTGCGTGTCCAGAGCCTCCTCCCGCACCCCGGACACCCCGCCCCACTCCTTCTTCTCTCAGCCCCTCCTCTGGGCCCAGGAACCCCCCTCCCCAGGTACCAGGATGGACCTGCACCGGGCCGCATTCAAGATGGAGTCGTCCTCCTACCTGCCTAACCCTCTGGCATCCCCGGCCCTCATGGTGCTGGCTTCCACCGCCGAGGCCAGCCGCGACGCCTCCATCCCCTGCCAGCAGCCCCGCCCCTTCGGCGTGCCCGTCTCCATGGGGGAGAAGGACATGCACCTGCCCTTCAACAACGGCTCCTACACCTTCGCCTCCATGTACCACCGTCAGGGAGCCGTTCCCGGGGGCTTCCCCAACCGGGACTTCCCCTCCTCCCTGCTGCACCTGCATCACCAGTTCGCCCCTCCAAACCTGGACTGCTCCCCCATCAGCATGCTGAACCACAGCGGGGTGGGGGCCTTCCGACCCTTCGCCTCCCCACCAGAGGACCGCGACGGGGCAGGGGGCTACCAGTCTGCCTTCACCCCAGCCAAGCGCCTCAAAGGCTGCCTGGATGCAGACGCCTCTCCCCACCTGCGCTACACGGACGCTGAGGGTAAAGAGTATGACTTTGGGGCACAGATCCCCTCCAGGTCCCCAAGCGCCCTCAAAGCAGTTGAGGACGCTGGGAAAAAGATTTTTGCAGTGTCAGGCTTATTGTCCGACCGCGAGACGTCATCAAGCCCAGAAGACCGCATCGAACGCTGTGAGTACATTTACCTAATGTTTATCTAATGTTTACCTAATGTTTATCTAATGTTTATCTAATGTTTCACAAAGGTCTGATTAGTCTGTAAAGTAAAGAAACATAAAGCGTGTGTAATGATTTGTTATCTTTATTATCAAATCATGCCTCACAAAACAATATGATTTTGATATTAATTTACAAGAAAACATTGATCTAAAAACAGCACATACTATATACTGTGATTCAGTAGAGACTGCAGCACCCATTCTATGTGAGAAGTGTATTCAACTACCAGAGAATGTTCAGATAGTGTTTCACAGAGCACATTACAAGGAACTCCACAGGTCTAATTCATAAATGAGATGGAGGTTTCTCTTGGGTAAGTGAAGTGAAAGAATTGGGGCAATTCAAATGATGGCATAACCTTTCCTGACTAGGGCGTGCTCAGAAGAATAAGTATGCTGCTGAGTGAGAGTCCAGTAATATAACTGGCCTTAATTCATCCTGTGAACCTTAACTCCAAATACAGCAGCCTGTGAAAACCAAAGACATTTCCATCGGCCTGAAACTCACACACACAGTCTGTCTGTGGTGAACGCATACACACTCTCTCTCTCACACACACACACACACACACACACACACACACACACACACACACACACACACACACACACACACACACACACACACACACACACACACACACACACACACGCACGCACGCACGCACGCACACACACACTACCCTACCGATAATGTCCTCTGTCTCCACCACAGCACACTACACTGATTTTCTGGTCCCTTCTTTCTGCCTTTCCCCCTGTCCCTCCCTGTCCCTGTCACTCCGACTCCCACAAGCTCTGGGACATTAGCATTGGTCAATGAGAGGAGGCCATTTGGCTCTCTGTTTGAATCTGATTACTTGGGAAGTGACTCGCTACAAGATGGGGCACAGTCCTGTCATCAGCATTCATCATACCACTGCACTCACCCAGCCAGTGTGGCAAATGAACAGGGGATTACCCAGCTTTCCAAACTTTGGCAGGAGACATGTCTCTAACAGAAGGGGCGTTCAATCGGAGTACCCACTACCCCTGTCTCCCCCTACCCTCCTCTCTCTCTGCACAAGTACTAACAACTCCTACACATGTCAACACAATCCATCTGATCTTGTGACAGATTGGTGGGAGGGAGAGAGACAGAGAGCGAGCGAGCGAGATAGAGAGAGTGGGGGTCTCTCTGGATGAGCAGAGGACTGAGGCCTCATTATGATGGTGGGTAATTCCCTGTGCTTTTTGCCATCTTTCTGTCTCTGTCTCAGTCCATCTTTCTCTCTCTGTCTCAGTCCATCTTTCTGTCTCTGTCTCAGTCCATCTTTCTGTCTCTGTCTCAGTCCATCTTTCTGTCTCTGTCTCAGTCCATCTTTCTGTCTCTGTCTCAGTCCATCTTTCTCTCTCTGTCTCAGTCCATCTTTCTGTCTCTGTCTCAGTCCATCTTTCTGTCTCTGTCTCAGTCCATCTTTCTGTCTCTGTCTCAGTCCATCTTTCTGTCTCTGTCTCAGTCCATCTTTCTCTCTCTGTCTCAGTTCATCTTTCTCTCTCTGTCTCAGTTCATCTTTCTCTCTCTGTCTCAGTCCCTCTTTCTCTCTTTTTCTCCCCCATTTCCTCCCCCTCTCATTGGGAGGGCTAGAGCGCGAGAGATCGAACCACCCTTGATCAAACACATGAGAGACAAGGGCGGCGAGCTGAGACTGATCCGATAAAAAAAAAAAACAGAAGAGCAGGGAAGACTGTGAATGACACACCCAGACAGAAGAAAGAGAGG
>NC_056438.1:56338645-56511145 GCF_018296145.1 Oncorhynchus tshawytscha | reverse complement strand
GGGCTTCCTTCCTGACGTGACCAAGCTATGAGCCGTACAGGCCTGTCTCCATAAATCCCCGCTGATTTACGGGGAACTGGGTGCCTAGCAGGGCCACAGTTAACCCCCACCAGCCCGGTCAGTCAGGACTGGGGTTAGCCACTGACCGACCCACCGCTTACTCAGTCAGACGACAGGCCAGTAAGCTAGGCTAGATATCCCATCTAATGTCTGTCTGTCTGTCTGGGAGAATCAGGATTCAGAATCAGGATTCAGTTCCTCCCACATTGTATTCAAGACCACCTGAGTTTTGGGTTTAGATTTGAGGTTCAATTACTTGGTGATGATTCTGAACATTATCAGCTAGAGATTGTTGTGATATAAAAAGAATGCAGTACAGTATGTAGTTCCATCTCCATACCTGGTTGTGTGACACCGGTTGCCAGGCAGATTGTTGTTTAATGATTTACTGGCCCGTACCTTTCCCTCTCCGTCCCCTTCACCATGATTGATGCAGATTTTCATGTTTGTCATTCCTGCCTTGTAGATCTGTCACCCAACTTGCAGTTATTCCACCGTTCTTCACATCCAATGTTCAAAAGAGCAACGTGCGCTGACAGCTGTTAAAACACACAGACAGTCAGAAAAGGAGGTGTTTTTTTTTCGTTCAAAGAGCAGATGTCATCAGTGTGGTTATTATTCCCAGGGAAATATTACAAACTTTGGGAAACAGTTGCAGGAAAAGCAGACAATCACCGAGAGGATCGTCAAAGAGTAAGGATGATAGTGATGATGGTGATAAGAATAGAAAATGCCCTAGATGAATAGAAATCCCTTTATATTTGAATTCCTGTAATCTCACAAGGCTCTTGAATTGTTTTGTTTAGTTACAACAACCCCTATTAATTTCATTCTGGCAGGTGAAGACTTAAATAACCAAGGAGACATTGTCATCCCCACAAAAATCTGCTCCCTGCTCCCCCCTCCTCTTGCCCTGATCTCCTCCCCGCTCCCTCCCTCGCTCTCCTCTCCCTGTCACGGTCTAGTGGCGAGGTTAAGTTAAGTAAGAGTGTTCTAATAATTAGGCTGCAGCCCGGGTGCTCGTCTGTGTTACCCAGATGTTAAAAGGCTTGTCCTCTCATGTTGCCTCCCTGTCAGTCCCCCCCCCACCTCCCCACCTCCTCTCCTTCCCAGCTCCTGGGTGATGTGGCCCTCTGGCCTCCATTTCTTTGTCTAGTCTCTTTCTGTCTCTCTCGTTGGGTGGTTGTTGGCAGTAGACAGCAGGTGTCTACCCACCACAACGCTGTGTTAAAGAGAAGAGCAGTGGGCTGTGCCATTGTCGCAGCGCAATACAGATCAAGGATTAGCGCTTCCTGCCTGGGCTTTGTTGGATCGGCCACTTGAATTGGACACAGATTGGTGTGCGGCCTCGATTATTGAAACGAGCCGCTGGATCCACTGTTAGGGAAATGAATGGGGGAAATTAGATGAGCGGCGCCACCCTCCTCCAAGGAACAGCTGGGTTCTCTGGACTAGTTAACAGCTCCTTGCAGTGCTCAGTTAAAGGAGGGACACATTGAACACAAGCCCACAACTGTTTTATCTGTTGTTCTCATATTGCCGAGCTAGAAAGAGAACTTGTTTCAGCTCCAGACAATATGAGACCATAAGTCTCAAAAGAGGGACGATTGAAGTCGTAATGTAAAACAGGAATCTTTATATAGCTAGTAATATTGTGGTGGTATGTTTTCCCTGACAATGGGCTTTCACTTTTTTCTGTGTGTCTGTGTGCATGCTCGTTACTTATGCTGTGTGTGCGTGTGTGTGTGTGTGCATGCTCGTTACTTATGCTGTGTGTGTGTGTGTGTGTGTGTGTGTGTGTGTGTGTGTGTGTGTGTGTGTGTGTGTGTGTGTGTGTGTGTGTGTGTGCGTGCGCCTCAGCAGTATGGGGGGCCCAGTCTCCGTCCGTTCCACTTGGCCCCCTCCATTTCATCTCCCAGGCCCCGGGTCAGCTGCATTCCCATGGTCCGGATTCCAGCCCTGCGCTGATGTCACTCAGCCTCTATAAACCCCAGTGAAACCAGCCCGCTGAGTCCAGTAGAACCTCCACAGCTGGCACTCAGTTCCGTTCCTCCGTTACACAGGGGTCAGGCTGCTAGACAGGACACCAGGAGGGCAGAACACCCTGGAGGTCCAGTCCTCCACGCCCCTCTCCTCCCTTTATTCAACAGGTTGGGAACAGATTCTTTAGTTGTCACTGACTGACTCACAGTGTCCAGAGCTGTTGGGTTTATTTCTCCGGAGAGCCGGTATTCCACGGCCTGCCCATGCTAATGCAGACGTATTGAAAGGTCTGTCCCCACCAGAACACTCTTAAAGAACCAGCGGCTGAAGCTGCGCTCCTGCTAACGGGTCCCCCACCTAGAGCAAAGGCTAGACAGACCCCCACGACAGCTGGCATGTCGTCTCTAGCACTTTTATTCCCCCTTCTCTTTTATCTTCATGTTTCCTATGTTCCTCTCCTTTCCTCTTTTTCTTCCCTCCTTGCCTCTCTTTCTCCTCCCTGTCTCCTCGCTAGCTCTGCCCCCTTCTTTTCGTCTCTGTAATCTAATCTCCTCACAGTTTGTGGATGCAGTCTTCTGTGACAAGCTTGTTTCCAAAAAGCCCACTTGGCAAAAGGACACATATGTTACGCCCTTAATTTGGAATAATTCATCGTCAAGTGATTGTGGCCTCTGAAGCGCTGCTGTGAGAGGCTGCGTTTGGGATCGTTACCTGTTTTAACACACGGTTGCACAATGTTTCACAGTGTTGCAGACTGGAGCTGTGCCACAATAACACTCCTTTTTCAGACCATTACCTCACAACCACATGAAATGCACCTGTAGCTTTTGTTTCGGTGATATTTAGTCTTCACTGAAAATACACTAGAGTGTTTTTTCAGTAGGTTAATCTGGAGAAACAAAAACTAGAAAACGTAACAATTGGATGTATGGGTATACAGTGAATTACCAGCAAACTAAATAGGCATGTTTCAAACCATTCAAGTGGGCATTTCCTTGTTATTCGCACCATGCACCATCAGATGCAGAAACATTGTATAATCACAGTCTTAGCTGCTAATCACGGAACCACCATGAATAAAGAAAGGCCTCCATACTGCCACATGTTCAATCCAATCTGAATGGTCCTTCACACTGACCCACAATGCAGTGGTGCATTTGTGACAGGTGACAGCCATTAGGAAAGTGTTGCCATTCTCCCCCTAGCTACCTTCATGTCACTCACCCTCCGTCCAATCCTCCTCTCACTAGCCCCAATTAATTATTTATCAGCATGTATCATCTATTTACCTTTGTAATCCATCTGTCAGCAGGCCTATTGATTCAATCCTGCATTCTA
Source organism: Oncorhynchus tshawytscha (assembly GCF_018296145.1). Classification (NCBI taxonomy): domain Eukaryota; kingdom Metazoa; phylum Chordata; class Actinopteri; order Salmoniformes; family Salmonidae; genus Oncorhynchus; species Oncorhynchus tshawytscha. Next base: position 56,507,764 of record NC_056438.1, on the reverse strand, counting down.
ATTGTGCGTCCTCTACTCAGCAGCTATCTCATATTGAAATCCAATAGCTGTCACCCACCCAGCCTCTCTCTGTATTAGTTACCCCGTCTCTATCTGTATTAGTTACCTAGCCTCTATCTGTATTAGTTACCCAGCCTCTATTTGTATTAGTTACCTAGCCTCTATCTGTATTAGTTACCCAGCCTCTTTCTGTATTAGTTACCCAGCCTCTATCTGTATTAGTTACCTAGTCACTATCTGTATTAGTTACCCAGCCTCTATCTGTATTAGTTACCTAGTCTCTGTCTGTATTAGTTACCTAGTCTCTATCTGTATTACTTACCTAGTCTCTATCTGTAGTAGTTACCCAGCCTCTATCTGTATTAGTTACCCAGTCTCTATCTGTATTAGTTACCTATCCTCTATCTGTATTAGTTACCCAGCCTCTATATGTATTAGTTACCTAGTCTCTATGTGTATTAGTTACCCAGCCTCTCTCTGTATTAGTTACCTAGTCTCTGTCTGTATTAGTTACCTAGTCTCTATCTGTATTACTTACCTAGTCTCTATCTGTATTAGTTACCCAGCCTCTATCTGTATTAGTTACCTAGCCTCTATCTGTATTAGTTACCTAGCCTCTATCTGTATTAGTTACCTAGCCTCTATCTGTATTAGTTACCTAGCCTCTATCTGTATTAGTTACCCAGCCTCTATCTGTATTAGTTACCCAGCCTCTATCTGTATTAGTTACCTAGTCTCTATCTGTATTAGTTACCCAGCCTCTATCTGTATTAGTTACCTAGCCTCTATCTGTATTAGTTACCTAGTCTCTGTCTGTATTAGTTACCTAGTCTCTATCTGTATTACTTACCTAGTCTCTATCTGTATTAGTTACCCAGCCTCTATCTGTATTAGTTACCCAGTCTCTATCTGTATTAGTTACCCAGCCTCTATCTGTATTAGTTACCTAGCCTCTATCTGTATTAGTTACCTAGCCTCTATCTGTATTAGTTACCCAGCCTCTATCTGTATTAGTTACCCAGCCTCTCTCTGTATTAGTTACCCAGCCTCTCTCTGTATTAGTTACCTAGTCTCTATCTGTATTAGTTACCTAGTCTCTATCTGTATTAGTTACCCAGCCTCTATCTGTATTAGTTACCTAGTCTCTGTCTGTATTAGTTACCTAGTCTCTATCTGTATTAGTTACCTAGTCTCTGTCTGTATTAGTTACCCAGCCTCTATCTGTATTAGTTACCCAGCCTCTCTCTGTATTAGTTACCTAGCCTCTATCTGTATTAGTTACCTAGCCTCTATCTGTATTAGTTACCTAGCCTCTATCTGTATTAGTTACCCAGCCTCTTTCTGTATTAGTTACCTAGTCTCTATCTGTATTAGTTACCTAGCCTCTATCTGTATTAGTTACCCAGCCTCTATCTGTATTAGTTACCTAGTCTCTGTCTGTATTAGTTACCTAGTCTCTATCTGTATTACTTACCTAGTCTCTATCTGTATTAGTTACCCAGCCTCTATCTGTATTAGTTACCTAGCCTCTATCTGTATTAGTTACCCAGTCTCTATCTGTATTAGTTACCTAGTCTCTATCTGTATTAGTTACCCAGCCTCTATATGTATTAGTTACCTAGTCTCTATCTGTATTAGTTACCCAGCCTCTCTCTGTATTAGTTACCTAGTCTCTATCTGTATTAGTTACCCAGCCTCTATATGTATTAGTTACCTAGTCTCTATCTGTATTAGTTACCCAGCCTCTCTCTGTATTAGTTACCTAGTCTCTCTCTGTATTAGTTACCCAGCCTCTATCTGTCTGTAGCGGTGATTTTGTCAATCATTGGAGTCATAGTAGCTGTTCTAAAGTATTCTTAGGGCGGCAGAGAGTTAGAGAGTTGGGCCAGTAATGTTAGAGAATTGGGCCAGTAATGTTAGAGAGTTGGGCCAGTAATGTCACTGGTTTGAATACCTGAGAAGACAAGGTGAAAAATCTGTCGATGAGCCCCTGAGCCCTTGAGCAAAACACATTTCACTCACTGCACCTATCTGGTATATGTGACAATGAAACTTTTGTTTTTCTTGTTTTTTTTCTGAAGGAAGATGAATTTCAAACACCGAACGTCTCTACTCTCGTTCTATTCAGTTTCAATTCTTTAGTTCTTCTTTCCTTCATTCTTTTTTTCCTATATTTTTTCTTAGCTAGTTCTGTTGACATTGAGCTGTCGGGTAGAGATGTGTAGCAGGCTGTCTGTCTGGTCGTGTGGAGTGTACCACACCACATACCACACTACCCTGCACCACAGCACACCACACTGCACCACACCAAACCACACCGCCTGTCCGTGTCCAGGCGCCTGCAGCCGGTGCTTTTATAAGCCAGTAAATAGGTCCATAGGGGGGTAGTAACCAAGCAGCCGGGAGGAAATTGTTCAAGTAGGCACTTAACCAGCAGCCCCACCAGTCTCCCTCCCTCCCACTCTCTTATCATGATGGCTTATACTGTTGTTCTCAGTTGTCTTCTAACAAGGCTTTTGACATAATTGAATACAGTAGCCCTGCAGAGTGCCGATAAGTGTGTGCGTTTGCGTGTTTGAGTGTGTGTAAGCTATGTGCGTCTGTGTGTGTGGGAAGATGAATAACTACGTGTCTGCGAGCATTCGTACATGGGCGTGTGTGTACATAAATGTGTGTGTGTGTGTGTGTGATGTCTGTCTGTAGGGTTTATATATGCACATTGGTATACAGTACATGTAAACTTACTGCTCACTTCATGCCCTCCTCCTTCTCTTCGTCTCCTGGGCTAATCAGAGGCTACGTGTGAGAGCCCAGCATGAGTAAACGCTGAAATGCAGCAATCAGTAAACACTCACTGAGCTAATGACATCAATCAATGGCCTTTTAAAACAGCAATTTGATAATTACAATCATCAATGCTCCCCGCAGTATTCATTACCAAGCAAGGACTGATCTCAATAGGGCCTCCCTCCATTTCTCTCTCTCTCTTTCTCATCACTTCACCATGGGATTTTCCTGGTTAAATCAAGGTTAAAAAAATAAAATAAAGGATTGTCTTGTCAACTGGCCTGAGGTGTTTAGATAAAGCTTATAGAGATGGATTTATTTAGATATGTTTTTGAGTGCTGTTTTCTAATGTTAAGATTAGGAACATTATCTATGTTGACTCCTGTCGGGTTGTTAAATGCTAAACCCGCTGTTCAATTTGTGTGTTTGCATTTCTTATGTAAAAAAAGAGGAAAAGGGTTGTCAGTAGTACAACTAAATGTATTCAACCAAAATGTGTCTTGCACATTTAACCCCTCTGAATCAGAGAGGTGCGGGGGCTGCCTTAATAGACAATTAATGGTTAAAAGGATTACTTAACCACAATGTAATATATTTGTCTTTAGTATCGTTTGGTCAGTTTCCAATAGTACACTACTGTTATTTCTCAACAACAACAACAAAAATGACTATTTTAAACAACCTCTGTTTAATTTTGGGGTAAGAATTGATATAACACATTTACACATCTTAGTAACTCAAAGTGTGAGACAATTCCAATGGTTCATTTGTTGATGTGCAGCCTGGTGCAGACAGCAGGTCTGTTTTCATTATGATGGATTAGCAACAATTATTCCACAGCTGTAGAAAATCAATTTCATTCGTCACGTGTCTCTCCTTTCAAAATACTTTCTGAGATGAAGCCACGGTGTCAGAAGTAGGAGGCACGATCCTTATGTTTCATCTTGTTCGGTGATCAGTGATTACGTTGTCTCGTCTGAGAGTCTCTGAGAGTCGTGATGCTTGTCGTTACTGCGGGGGCGCGGGGAATTGCGCAGAAGTTTATTTATGTGACACATCAAAGGGAAACAGCGGCCGTTTGACAAACCCTCTCAGCGTGGGTTCCACGTCTCAACCAGTGCGTCCCCCTTCCAACCCAACAATCAAAGATGAAAACTGCCCCTGGGCTGCTCCTCAGTGGGTCATTTTCATCACATTTGTTGTGTGTACCAGCCAGCCAAACAGAGACAATTTTGAGATATAGAGCTGAAAATTGTTGCTTTTGAAAATGACACCTGAAAGTGGTGAGTCGGGGGCTAATCTGGAGTGGGGTCCTAGCTCTCTTCTCTTTATAGAGTGGTCCTGTTTGGCTACACGTGGCTGACTGTGGCTCTGTCTGAGTTAAGCCCTGTAACCCACCTGGCGCAGTGTAATCCTGTAGTCATGTCAGACTGTGGCAGGCTCCAGCACTCTGCGGGTTCCATTTCGATGTTGGATGTCTAATATCACATCCCCGTGGTAAAATGCTCGGAATTCTGCCCTCCTGGAAGGGGGGTGCTGAAGGGTCGAGGAGTGGGGGAGGGGGAGATAGAAGGGAGGCAGGGGGCTTAGAGGAGCAGAAGAGAGAAAATCTGTCACTTCTCCCAAAGCAGACACCCTTCTGACCTCCATTCAAAGATATATTGATTTTCCAGTGCTCCCTCCAAGAGGAGGAGTGGTGTGTGGTGGGAGAGATGGAGCGTCAGGAGCAACACAGTATGGCTCCTCTTCTCTACAAGTTAAACACAGATCCCAGATCCCTCGCTACCTCACTAGCAGAAAAATATAATAAGCTCAAAGACAAGACAGAATGTATAAAAGACAGCAACATCTCTGTGTGTACCAGTAGGAAGTGTGTGTGTGTGTGTGTGTGTGTGTGTGTGTGTGTGTGTGTGTGTGTGTGTGTGTGTGTGTGTGTGTGTGTGTGTGTGTGTGTGTGTGTGTGCGTGCGTGCGTGCGTGCGTGTGTGTGTGTGTGTGTGTTTGTAGAAAGCCAGTGTTTCAATCTATTTCTGGCATATGGTGTTGTCTTGTTGTTCTCAGACAAGCAGATCCAAGCTCTCAGTTCAGAACTCCCTCTAGTTCTCTTTACTGGAATCCCTGCGATAGCCGGGCTGCAGGGAGCCGCCTGAGGAGATCCAAGGATCCTTCAGAAGAGGACAAAACAGAGCTAGCATGTAGAAACAAGTAGAGCCAAGGGGAAAGCGCTCGCAGCATCTCTCTCTCTCTCAGTGCTCCTGTCTTATTGGTCGTAAGCCCTCTCTCTCTTCTCTCTCTGACACTGGACAGGGACAGTGTAGCAGTAGGAGAGACTGATCCTGTTTGTTTAGTACACCCTGACAAACCTACCACCAATGACGCACAACGTTTTAGAAAATGTTTCAATATTACAGTTTGTTTCTTTTAGATCTGTTGAGATTCTGTTCAATAATGTCAAGATGAGTGGAGCAATTCCATGATTTGCTTACCAAAAGATAGTGGTTTCAGTGTTTTCCATACACACTACATTAGGTTTTTTACAAATCAAACTGTTATCATTGGTAATTGATACTGTGAAGCCTCATATAAACATTGTATAAATACCATGATTATAATACCCTGTGTTCCTTTAAAAGGGAGTGTAGCTAAGGCTGCTTAGCTCCTAAAGCTATGGCCCACAATGTGTCTTCCAACAGATGTAAACCCAACGTTCACTTAGAAAAAAGACTGACTTTGCAGCAATGTCACAGCAACACACATTATTGTATCATGATCAGTGGAGAGAAGAGGTCAGGTGTTCACTGGGAGGTGACCTTACACCGTGGTGTCCGCGGTAATAGCTGACTGCTGGGGCTGCTGGGGCAGGGCTGGACACGCCAGGTCGTCTCGGACATTGGCGGTTCACAGATAGCAGAGGGCATGCTGGGGAGAGGTCCTGCTGGGTTGTAGCCCACTGTCAGTGCTCTAGTTAAATGACCGCCAGCTCAGACCAGGTAATGATGATCTGATGGGATCTGAGAACATACTGTGATAATATGAAGTGAACACCGGTGGCCTCTGGGGGTTTTACTGAAAAAGCAAACAGAGAAGACAAAAGTGCATTTGAAAGTGAAATAGATGTAAAAGGGAGAAACTACGGGCCCGGCTGGTTTGAGTGTGGACTTTAATTTGTGTTGTACAGTGGAGTGAGTGCATTCGTCTATACATGTGTGTGTGTTAATCTGACTTGTCCTCTGTGTTGGTAATGCTTGTAGCCCCCCAGGCCTCTTCCTCCTGTATTAATACTATTCCATCGATATGACCGGCCATGTGGTTGGGGCTGTCTGGTTTTGGGTGTCCTGCAGCAGGCATCCATCATCCAGCCGACAGAGCCCCCCTGCCAGTCAATAACCCAACAGAATGCTAATGGTGACATTTAACCATGGCCTGACAAATTAACCAAGGCTACTCAACAAGGGTTAAATATTCAGCATCCATTCCTAACCTCCTCAACTGGTCTGGCCTGGCTACACAACTGCCTACTGGTTTGTATAGGTGGAGCATGGAGTCCATAGAGATATATAATAACAGTAAAGAGGGTAGAGGCCGAGCCAGGGGAAGTAGGGGTGCTGACGATGCTGCAGCACCCCATGATATTATATAGATTTTTATATTTATATTCAAATTCCACAAAATGATTGAACTAGGCTTTAATTATTCCTGTGTGAGCAGAGAGAAATATAGCAGCCCCACCCCGTCGACAGCAGCCCCACCCCGTCGACAGCAGCCCCACCCCAAAACATCTTCCTGTGGCCATGGGAATAGGCATAAACCTTCAGGATTCTAACCTGGAATGTGCTGGATCCCATATAGATATGTAATACTGGAGCGGTTATGTCATCAACCTTTGTAAGTCTAGCATTTGTTCTCTATGTTCTATTTCATTCTATGATGAATCCCTTTAAAGCCAAGCCACAGAGGGAGGGGAGACTGGACTTTCTGCTTGCCATTATACACTTGACCATAAAATAAGATATGTTAGCATGTTAGAGAGGTGTTAGTGAATAGTGATGATACATAGGCACGGTCCCAGTGTTCACCTTTAAGGATGGTCATGCAGTGGATTTCAAGGGGGTTATGTTCATGCACACACAGGGTTAGAGGAGCTGATCACTTCCCCTCCTCCTCCTCTACTCTCTCTCTGATCACATCCCCCTCCTCCTCCTCTACTCTCTCTCTGATCACTTCCCCCTCCTCCTCCTCTCCTCTCTGATCACTTCCCCTCTCTCTACTCTCTCTCTGATCACTTCCCCTCCTCCTCCTCTACTCTCTCTCTGATCACATCCCCCTCCTCCTCCTCTACTCTCTCTCTGATCACATCCCCATCCTCCTCCTCTACTCTCTCTCTGATCACTTCCCCCTCCTCCTCCTCTACTCTCTCTCTGATCACATCCCCCTCCTCCTCCTCTACTCTCTCTCTGATCACATCCCCCCCCTCCTCCTCTACTCTCTCTCTGATCACTCCCCCTCCTCCTCCTGATCACTTCCCCCTCCTCCTCCTCTACTCTCTCTCTGATCACTTCCCCCTCCTCCTCCTCTACTCTCTCTCTGATCACTTCCCCCTCCTCCTCCTCTACTCTCTCTCTGATCACTTCCCCCTCCTCCTCCTCTACTCTCTCTGATCACAGATGGCAAATGTGTCAGGAGGGAGAGGGTTGGTTACGATCAAAGCCCCCAGCCAATACCCCTCCCTATCCAACCCAGGCCCACCACCCTCTCTTCCTCTCTGGGCTGGTCCATGGCTTGGCCGAGGGTAGGATCAGGGATGGAGCAGCAGGCACTAAGTGTGTCTTCCACATGAAAGCGTCCCTCGGCCTCCACTGTCCTCCCCTCCTCATAGCTAGACCAGCAGCCCAGCTCTCCTGCCCCCTCCCTTTTCCCTTTCTCTCTCTCTCCCTCCCTTTCTCTTTCTTTTTCAGCCTGTCCATCAGTGGCCTTATAAATAATTCATTGCTCTTTCCCTGATGCCTTGTCACCTTGCCTTCTTATTCGCCACCTTGTCTCCTTCCTCTCAGTTCCCCTCCTCTGTTCTCAGTGTAGTGGAACACCCCAGGAGCCCGCTTGTCCGGGACCACACACTCTCTCATCCTCACCCCCCTCTCCTCCACCTCCTCCTCCTCTTCTTCTTCCCTTTCTAGACTCCTGTCTCAGTCAATGGTCATTAAGTCAGAGATGGGGGTCCTGGTGGGTTCCATTTGTAGTTTGCTGTGTTTGTGGCTGGTAATTAATAGCATGCCCTTTTAACTGGACAGTTCCTTCTAGATTCATGTTGTTTTCTACCAAGGGCTCCGGGATTGGGAGGGTGGCAACGGCTTTTTGTTTGATCTCCGCATTCCTGATCATATTTTGACTTCCTGTTCAGTGGGGAGATGTTGTGTATGGATCAGCTTTAAGAGGTGTGGCTTGTTTCTTTAATATTCTCCTCTCGGATGCCTGTAAGGAGGGAGAGTTGAGTTGTCCTTTTTGAACTTCTCGGGTGTTGAAGAAGTCACTTGATTTAATGCAAAGCGCTCCATAGATGAAGGCAAATCGAACTTCATTGCCCTCTGGAGAGCCTTGTGGCTACCAGGCTGTGCAGCACTGTGCTCTCTGCAGGCAGGCAGGCACACAGACCTGCAGCAGGCTGGAAAAATAGAGGGAGAAGAAGGAGCTGTTTCCCCACTAATTTTACTGAGCAGAACCACAGACTTCCTGAACATTCTCCTCCCCTCGCTCCTCACGTCTCCTCTTGTCCTCCCAAGGGGCAGCTCTCTGCAAGAGAACATTGGAAAACACTGAAAGCAAAGCAATCGGAGAGCTTTAATCTAGTCACTAATCCATCTCTTCTCTCAACAATTAAACACTGAATTAGAATCAGAATTAGTTCAGAACTTCTTCTAAACATCAAAATATAAGTTTGCATTGAAACCCATTAATCATATGAATGATTCATGTTTCCCTCTATAGAGTTTAGTGTAGTGATAATTGGATAGTGGGCATCAGAGGGCTGTGTCCTGGCTGATGCAGTAGGGCCGGCGGTTGAGCACTTGGGCAGGACCCCTGGGACATTGATATGCATCACATGGAGGTGTGTGTGTGTGTGCGTGTGCGTGTGTGTGTGTGTGTTTGTGTGAGAGAGACAGGTGGGACAGCCCATACTCTGGGATGCATACAGTAAGCAGGACTACTCGTTGTGTGTCCCTTCGAGCATATGTTTGTCCACCAAGCCCTCGCCGGCTCCACGACCTCAGATGGGTCTGTCTGTGTTACTCACAGCAATCTTGTCAGGCGACTAAAAAAATGTCCCCTTCACTTTCGCAGCCAGCCACACAACTGCTATTCTTTATTCAGCTGAGGCCCAGCTCGGTTAGTGCAAAATCAGCAGCGGCGCCCCGGCCCATAAGAAGCAGATCAATCAGGGAGCTGGGTGATGAATTAGAGGTATCAGCAGCAAGGAGGATGCTAAATTGAGCCGGCAGGATGCCACTCTGCTGCTGGCTTGCTCTGGGGAGCAGGGAGCTGACACCATACAGACACAGCCTGAGTTGTCCTTGTATACCCCCCCATCCCCTCCATGCCACTAACCGCTTCCCTCCTCTGTACACACCCACAGATTGTCTCTCGCTCACAAAAACAAATACACAGATTTAGACATACACACATAAAACACAGACACACAACACAAATGTCTGATGTCAAGTACAAAGTCCTTTCAAAAGAAGTTGGAAGAGGCCAGACTGAGCATTTGTAGAAGTTTCTATAAGGGTCTAACAAAACAGAATGACAATAACAGTAGTTCACCTATTTATTTGATAGCATCCTGTCACGACCGTCGGAAGAAGTGGACCAAAGTGCAGCGTGGTGAGCGTACATTTTCGTTTATTTGAATGAATGTCGCCAACAAAACAAGAAACGACCGTGAAGCTTCCAAGGGTTATAGTGCCACTAACAAAGATAAGTACCCACACTGAATGGAGGGAAAAAGGGCTACCTAAGTATGATTCCCAATCAGAGACAACGATAGACAGCTGTCCCTGATTTAGAACCATACCCGGCCAAAACATAGAAATAAAGAAACATAGAAAACAAAACATAGAATGCTCACCCCACATCACACCCTGACCTACCCAAATAGAGAAATAAAACGTCTCTCTAAGGTCAGGGCGTAAGGTCAGGGAAGCGTGGATCATCACTGGAAGCTATGGATCATCACTGGAGGCTTCTTGCCATGGATCAAAGGTGAGGGGAGGCTTCTTGCCATGGATCATCACTGGAGGCTTCGTGCCATGGATCATCACTGGAAGCTTCGTGCCATGGATCATCACTGGAGGCTTCGTGCCATGGATCATCACTGGAGGCTTCATCACTGGAGGCTTCTTGCCATGGATCATCACTGGAGGCTTCTTGCCATGGATCATCACTGGAGGCTTCATGGATCATCACTGGAGGCTTCACTGGAGGCTTGCCATGGATCATCACTGGAGGCTTCGTGCCATGGATCATCACTGGAGGCTTCGTGCCATGGATCATCACTGGAGGCTTCTTGCCATGGATCATCACTGGAGGCTTCTTGCCATGGATCATCACTGGAGGCTTCGTGCCATGGATCATCACTCTTGCCATGGATCATCACTGGAGGCTTCTTCGTGCCATGGATCATCACTGGAAGCTTCGTGCCATGGATCATCACTGGAGGCTTCCATGGATCATCACTGCCATGGATCATCACTGGAGGCTTCGTGCCATGGATCATCACTGGAGGCTTCTTGCCATGGATCATCACTGGAGGCTTCTTGCCATGGATCATCACTGGAGGCTTCTTGCCAAGGATCATCACTGGGCTGGAGAGACACACAGGAGGCCTGGCTCTGGGAGCAGGCACAGGACTTACAAGGCTGGGAAGAAACATAGAAAACAAAACATAGAATGCCCACCCCACATCACACCCTGACCTAACCAAATAGAGAAATAAAACAGCTCTCTGAGGTCAGGGCGGGACACATCCACAAGGGAGGCACGTTATATGGGGCATTCCTTTCATAGAATATATTTTGTGATAGTCTAGCTTCAGTTATGAGTTAATGACAAACAGTATAGGACCTTGGAGACATAAAATAAGGAATAAATCATATTTAAACTGTATTTATTATAAGTGACAAGAGGATTCAAATCCGTATGAATTCAAAATATTGTAAGGTTGAATAGGAGTCTTTGTATCACTGAGGGGAAATTGTTTCATAAAATGTTAAACAGGTTGAACTGTGAGGAATGTGGTGTCTTGGCTCTAAAGGCCCTAAGGTTAGCAGGGGGCCTGTGGCTCTATCTGTCCCAAGGCACCTCGTATTGCAGTTACTGGTTCCACAACAAGACCTGTAGGCTATAGGCTAGATGTAGCAGAGAAACGGGGCTCCACATACATACCAGATTAAATCCCACTCTCTCTCGCTCTCTCTCTCTCTCTTCCTCCCCCCCTCTCTCTCTCTCCCCCCTCTCTCTCTTCCTCCCCCCCCCCCCTCTCTCTCTTCCTCTCTCCCTCTCTCTCCTAACCTCTCTTTCTCTATCCGGCACTAAATTCATCGTAACGATGACAGCTTCGTTACAACGCCGCCCGCCTTGTTTTGGTGTAATTCAAACGACAGCTTTAGGACTTTTTTAAATTTAAGACGTCCTGTAATTACATGGGTTTTAGCATATGTAGGGAGAGAGATATGATTCATTTGCAGAGTGACTGGGGAGCCTGGGTGAGAGGGAGATAAAGCATGACTGAGAATAGAAAAAAAAGAAAGAAAGCGAGAGGGGGAAAGGAGCGAGGGAGAGGAGAGATATGGTTTGGCAAATAAAAGAGGAGCGCCGTGTTGCTACAAACTGTTCCCCTTATTATGCCTCATTAAAGTGTGGGCCGAGATAAGGCTACACGAGGCCATGAATAAGATCTACGGTCTCACTGTTCTGTTAGCAGGCAGGGAGGCAGGCAGGCAAAGCAATAGGAGCTGATACTGCCTGGGAGCCGTGAGGGGCTCTTTGTGTGCCGCCACTAAAATAATGTCTCCTTTTCTCCAGCGCTGACCCCGGGGAGGGGCCTGAGCGATAGCAGATAGCGGAGAGCCCCTCTGCGCTAATTAGGGGAGCTTTTTAACGAGGACAAAAAGATGTGTAGCGCCGGGGAAACTGACAGGGCCCGTTAATCCAGCTCTATTGTCAGCGCAACAGGGAAACCATGTTGGACAATCACCCTGGGAGACTAGTCATAAATCCTATACAGGTCCCGTTAGCTTACCTTCTTCTTTCCCTTCCCTCGCACACACGTACACACACACAAACACACACACACACACACACACACACATACACATACACATACACACATACATACACGCCTGTACACACACTCACACAAACACAAACACGGGCCGACCGCATTTGCTAGATTCTATAAAACAGGGCCCAGATGATGACTGATGCCTTTCATCACAGAAGCCAAACAAATCCACAGCCAATCACACGCAGCGGCATAAGTAGTAATTTGGTCCTAATTACCCAGAGTGCTAAATTACTACCTGGAGTTGTTGGGCTGATTATTGAGGAGGGCCAATCTAATCATGTGGTGGCATGACACTGGCCAGCTCTGTTCTGTGGTAGAGAGAGTCGTTATTTGGCTGTCCTGTCCAAGCTCCTCACCTGGTGCCTCTGTAAATCACTATTACAGCACTATTACATGCTAATGAGACCACATTGTCATTTCCAAAGGAGCTACTCTAGTTTAGTCCGGGTCTGGGCCTGTCTGCTGAAGATATTAACAGAGTTGTGAGAATAAGGCTCTGCCCCTCCATGATAGAATAGGCATAGGAGACCTCTATGTTATCCTCCATGCAAACACAGTAACACACACAGCCCCGGTCCTGGCCGCCTCACCCCTGCTGGTCACTTGTCATTCCTCTGTCTGGCGTGCCTCGCTCTAACAGGCATGTATATAGGCCACCTGCAGCTAACCACAGTGGCCTAGTGGTTAGAGCTGTGGCCCACCGAAGGGCCTAAACATTCATCTTTCCTGATAAGCACCATGATTTCCCTAACTACCACTTACGTCCTCCAAAGCATTGCCTTTTCACCCCTGATGATAGTGATGATGGGGCTGGACAGCATGAGAGTTGACGGTGGGCGGCCAACAGGCAGCTCTCCCATAGCCAGAGAGGAGCTGGCTGGCAGTATATTTCCATCCTTCCTGACTGAGACGATCCAACAGGCACCTGAGTCAAATATCTGTTCCTCCTCTTCTTAATGGGCCCTATTGACTGTTTACACAATGAAGTCCATCACCACGTACAGTAGATTAGTAGGTTGGACTGCAGCTGGGAGGTAACAACGCCTGCCGCCACATCTTCTTCAACGCTGATAAATAACTCAGTGGCCGTATGATTCAGTGCTGTAGCCTCCTGCCGACTGGTAATTTGCTGAAATTAAAACTTAATCAAGCATACTGCAGCATTGGTCCTGAATAATTTAGTAGGGATGTTGAGAAGAGAGGAGGAGAGGAGGAGAGGCATCAGGGATACGGGAGAGAGAGGATGAGCAAGTGATAGGGAGAGGAGGAGAGGAAAGGGGGATGATGTGGTGCGGAGGGAAACTCTCGGGGGTCATTTTTCTCTCTCTGGGAACCTTGAACTAAACTATAGCAATGTTTATTAGTAAGCGTCAGTGGATTCATGGTAGTGGGTGCTGCAGTAGGCTTGTTCTTTGCCTCTAAACAGTAGCTTTCAATATATTAAGGATAGACACTACACTTGTGTGCAGACTGTGTGTTGATGCTATTGGGATCAGTTGGTACTGTATGTGCAGCACTGAATGCCTCCTGAGTTTATCTTAGTCAAATCATTTGGGAGCTTAATTACTTAGCTCCCCTTAACTTTTAATATCTTCTTTCAATTTTCCCATCTTTGATTAATTTCACATCTACGCAAGTGTTTCATTAATACAAAACCCATTAGTCATTGTTTAATGAAATATATTTTTGCGGCAGTTTTTTTTTTACAAATGGAATTTCTAATCAATGGCTGATGGGGATGAATAGAATAAATATTCTTCTTCTTCTGTTCACTTTTTCTCCAGGCTTTGACATGCTGGGCTGGAATTGACCCTAAGATAACATTAGTCCGAATTATCCCCTGATAGTGAGCGATCTGGCCGAGAGGCGTCTGCTGAACTGCCTGACTTGTGTCTGTTAACTGTCTGAGGTATTACAGAGTACACCACCAGGCTGGACCCACCACCACCGTGTTTGGTTGTTCAGCCGTAGAGGCTTGGTTGTATGAGTGTATGTTTGTGTGCTTGTCTCAATCTCCATCAGAACACCCCCCTCTCCTCTATCCTCCTCCTCCCTCTCTCCTCCTCTCCCCCCTCCCTCCTCAGTCTTCCTGCCGTCCTCCCGACCTGTACTCTGGCAGATTGGCGAGAATGAACTCCTGGTCCAGACATTTTGTGTGAAAGCTCGGGCCTCTCTAATGGAAATGAAGCAGCAGTGACGTGCTGTCCCTTTGTGATGGCCTGCAGACTCACATTTTATTAAGTTCTCTTTAGAGAGAGGGGGAAACACAAGAGGGGAAAAGTCACCCGGCTGCATGTTAATTACACCACTCCAAGACACCGAGAAGAGAGGGGAGTTTGTTAAAGGAGAAAAGGGGGACTTTTTGGCGCTTTTAAAGGATGGGAGACTTTACACGCAACCAAAAACGCATTGAAAGAAAGAGAGAGAGAGAGAGCTGGTGTTCACTGATTCCCTTCTTTCTGCTCCCATTCCATCCATTCCCACTTGGCACACACTGGTTGAATAAATGTTGTTTCCATTTCATTTTAAATTACATTGAACCAATGTAGAATAGATGTTGAATTGACGTCTGTGCCCAAAGGGTACTCTCTCTGTGGGTTGTCTCTGAGCATTATCATCCACTTTCAGCCTGCGGTACCCTTATAGAACACTACAATTCTCACTTAATATCAACGTAATGTCATTAGACTGAAATAAAATGAAATAAAATGTATCCAAATGATACCTGGTAGTGGACAGAAGGACCTATTTCAAAAGGATACATTTCATGGTAAAACTACAATATTTAGTCTCACATTGTGAAAGTGTGGGAGACATTGGGAAGTGAAAAGCTCAGAATTATGTGGAACAAGTGAGCTGAGAAGGTAGTCTGAAGAGGCTAGAAATTGCAGGGTGAGAGGTGCACTTGTTTAGGCCAGCTGAGGAGAGGGGTGTAGGGGGTAAGATGGTTAAAATGGGAGAGCAGAGCTGTCGACTGGTGGATGGAGCTGGTGGGTGGGTGGCTGTGGTTGAGGAGGAGGAGGGTGGAGGAGAGGGTAACGTTGTCTGAAAGGCTGAAAGGGAGCATGATGACTGCTCAATGGCACCACCCAGCCTACCGTGAAATCGGAAACCCCTGCCAACAACCAGGGTGGAACAATCCCCGCATGCACCCGTCCCTGTCCCCCTGTCCCTCTGTCCTAGCCAAGCAGAGGGGTTAGGGGGATTCTGGCTTCTGGCATAGGCTCCCAGTGCATTTTGTCACTGTAAAATACATCAAATGTCTAGGATGCTCATACCCAGCAACTGCATGGTGTTGTACCCTGCATAGCAGTTTAATAGTAGTTAGTTACTTTGTAGGCACTTTGTAGGCAAAAAGTCCCCCATTACTGATGAGGCCCAAGGCTGCTTTAATCTGTTAATGGCTACTGGCTGTGGAACTGCTGTTAAAAACCTCCTGCACTCCCTCCCATCCATTAGGCCTTGTTGTATGTGGCCCCAATGACAGCCTATTTCCTACATGGTGCATTCGACCAGGCCCTGGCCAGAAGTAGCACACTATACAGGGAATCAGGTGCCATTTGGGACACAATCATTGTGTTGTGCCATCAGCCCTGCATCCTGCATCCCGCTACCCGCCCCCTTCCGTGCCAGCCAACTGTTTCTAATGAAGTTTGCTGTGCGTTATTATAGTCCAACCCTTCAGAGAGATCGGACAGTTGGCATGACTGGACTTCTCGGTATTAGCTAATTGGATGTATCATTTTTAATTTAAGTCTATTTGTCTCCTCATCACTCCTTGTATTCTATGTAACTTACCACAAGGATTAACACCTAACAGTGTTTGTGTGTGTGTGTTTGTGCGTGCGCGTGCGCGAGGGAGTAGTCCATTGGGAGTTGAGCTGGTGAGGTGGGGGGTCCAGTCATTTTAGGTCTGAGTAGGGTGGGCCCAGAGCCCAGGGAAGGCAACAGGCTAGCAGACCCAGGGCAGACCCCCAGGTCAGACCCCCAGGCCCAGCATCAGCTACCCCCGCCTAGGTCACACTGTCCCACACAGTCCCAGTCAGATCCCAGGACCACACCACCTCTCCTCCCCACGTCTTTCTCCCTCCTCTCCTTTCTCACCCATTCACTGCTTTGTTCTGCCTAAGAATTTAGTGCTCAGCAAACTCTATTGGTCAATAAGCCTCCTTAGGTTGTTACTTAACTCACTTCATAAGGCAGCCTCCTCATCCTCCAGTCCCAGGAACCCATTTAGACTGGTAAATCAAACGCCAAAAGTCTATCATTTGACATGGCATCAGAAAGGAGGGGAAATGATTATGTAATCAATTATACATAGAGACTGTATATCTTTGATTATCACATTTGAAGTGACTTGTGAAAATGTTAACCCTTAACATTATTTTTGTTCATGAAATAGGTTCTTTAGAATTAAAAGTAGACATTGTACTGAATATATTTGGATATAAGCAGGGGTTATATATAATATGTAGGCCTACACATGATGATCGTTGTGATACAATTCTCCAACACTTTGCAGTATGACAAGTTCTCCACAAACCATAAATGCTCACTGTATTATTTTCGTGTATGCATGTATCAGTAGGCTACAGTAAATTGGAGGTTTGTTGGGCCGAGTAATTGAATAGCTTTTAGTAATGAAGGACTTTAAGAGTAAGTCCTGCTTTCAAGCACCTTAAGAATATATTGGATCCAGATTATAACCACGGGGCCTACTTAACTTTTTCTCATTTACTCTAAAAGTAAATGATTATTTCGTCCTCTAGACGAACGATGCTCTAAGAGTCCTACGTGATTTAACGCTGCTCACAGGAACCAGTTAGCTGAAAAATTGGTTTCAAGAATTTAGTTTTAGCACAATAAAACACTGTCGGTGCGCAATTAAAAACCATAGGGTTCTCTAGGAGTCGTTAACCTTCCGTGATACTTTTTGGAATTAAACCATAAAGTACTATTTTTAATGGATACAAATCAAAGATGTTCCACCAGTTTATTGGATTAAACTGCCATGAATGTGTCCGGCTCAGGTCCACATTTTGAGAATAGCAATAATTTCCTCAAGTTGATTAAAATATGTGATATTTCACATTAGTTAGCTTTATGGGCGTCGAGGTAATTCATTGTCTCTAAATGGCTTCATGTCAATGTGCTTCAATGAATGATGTCATTTGAAAAGTCTGTCATTTTAAACATCCCCCTGACTGCACAGCTCGACTACTGACCTGTATATTTCATGATCGGGAGTTTTAAAAACAATGTAGCAGGTTCATAGATGATGTGATGAAACTGATCGCAAACTCAACTATGATCATTTGTATTATGTAATGTATGAAAACAATAACAGATAAATAGTAGTAATAATAATAATGATATTAAAATAGGTGATTCGTTTTTTCAGAAGCCATATAAGTACCCTATTTTGCATGCCTATTGAACTCGTTGGCCTAGTATAAAGGTAGGTCTACGCCATTAACGCTCATTTAAATGACACCTAATGCAAATTAACGTTAACATCAAAGCATGTTGAAAAGAGAGAATAGCAACTGGAAAACAAGATGACTTGTGCATATTTATTTCATGCTAATTGAGGTGTATGAATGCAGAAGCTGTTAATGAATTGAAAAGGGTCGGGTGTAAATTAATTGCTGCACTCAATCTGAAATGTGAACACAGCTACACTGAGCTCACAAAATGACTAACAACCCTCCATAGAAGACAAAGGAGAAAGATAGAACAATACAGGGCCATGTTTTATTAATTGTAACCTTAGGACAATATCAATAGATTATTGTTGTTATTATTATTCCTATTAACCTATTATTTAGAATAGCAGACTAATCGCAGGCTAATGTATAATACACATACACCCTATTAGATCAATTGCCGATCAATAACGGTAATTTGAAATAATTCGTCTAAATGATCCCAAGTAATTTAACATCATTAAACAGGCGTGAAATGTTCACACACTCGAGCTAGTGTTGTTGTTTTCTTTGCCTATATCTTACGCAACGGCTACCAGTTGGAAGAAGTGCGTTTATTCAAATTGCCTAGCTACAAGGTTAATTCCAGTTTTGTTTTTGGAAATAGCTCTGTCCTGCCATTTTTTTTTGCCGAGGGGGGTATCTTTGTGTGCTGCCAAATCGCCCCGTGTAATTTGTCCTGTGTTGGAGGCTGCTAAAGGCGTCTATTCTCACATTTATTTGTTTATGGTCTTTTTAAGTTACTGATTGGTTGCAACCCATTCACTGCTCCTCCCTTTTAGTGAAGCAAAATGTAGGACACAAAACACTCATCCATTTCAAATCACAGATGGTCTTTTCAATGGTCGCTCTCTTGTTTTGTGTGGGAGTGCGCCCGGTTTTCCCTTTTCCCTGTCGCACATTTTGCTGCTCGTTGTTTCTTTGTGTCTAACTTTCTCTTTCTAACGCCTTTGTATAAAGCACCCCCTTCTGCTCATCTGCCTGCTATTCCCCCAGCGCCAGCTGTGCTGGGGCTCTCTTGGCTGCATGCGACCAGTGTATCTCTATCTCGAAACGGAACAGTGCATTGACCATAGGTCAGACCTCTGACTTGACATGAAGTCAACGAGATTAAAAAAAAAACATAATTTTAGGACAGTAATTAATGGTGCGTTATTCTCTTGGCATATGATTTATTCAGAGATGTTTCACAAAGCCTAATACTGGACAATGAACTAAATGCAATTTGGCAAGGAGAGGAAATGCCAACACTTCAGAAACAGAGAAGTGGGCTTACAGGCAGTTTCCATACAATTGAATTTGTTTGCAGATTATATCTAATACCTATTGCAATTGGATTATATATTTTTGTGAATTAATGATTATATTAGAGGAGTTGCAGAAGTTCCACAGTAAATTATAATAATCATATGTATTTTACCTTAGGTGTGAGGGCATATTGCCATGATAAACTCCGTTCTATGGCTAATTGTAAAATTGCTCGCCTTTCACACACTCAATGTGGTTTAGGGACCATTTCCGCAACATGCATAGTCTCGCTTTTAATAGCAAAACAGCTGTGATTCTTGGTAGTCTTGATGAATTTTTACATGAAGTCTATAGTGTAAAATGGAGCTACCATTTGGTATGGCATTAGATTATAAAGACAGGTTATGGTATTGCACATTTTATGGCAGAGGCAATAGATGATTTTTTTTAGGGGAATATAATGTTTCATGTACTTGGATGGTATAGGTGCTGTATTATCACCAGAGCACAATCAAAGTGTTAGTTGACGAATGGTTTAGTGGACAGACCATCGATGTTGTTAAATCAAATTTCATCTTGTGTCTGTCCAGTCTCTCTATCCCTCTCCTCTCCCAAGGTGTAATAAACTCACTGTCTTTCACACTGGCAGGTTGTGACCTACTTAAGCAGGCGAAGCCACTGCTCTTTTCGAAGTCCCCTTTCAATGTGGGCATTGTTGGGGAGTGTAGCAATGTTAATGTCTTGTACCGTAAAAATTGCTGCTGCTATGGCTATTAGATGTGCTGCTAAAGTACAGGGCACCAGCGAAGAGCAGAAGCCCCACCACAAAAGCCAGGCAGTGGCGGCTGCCGGCTTCAAATACTGCGATAATTGCATTGCTGTGAAGGGTTAGTCTTTTCTCTTCTCTTGCTTTTTTTTGTGTGTGCGATTTGTCTCTTAAGCCAGCGTGACGTCTCGGACGTGGCTGCAGAATGTGGAGAGCAAATTGGAGGCTGAGCGTGAACAATGCAACATGGAACACTGCTGGGGCATTCTTTAGTGGAAATTACCCCTCCACATGAAGGGGGAGAGAGAGAGAGAGAGAGAGAGAGAGAGAGAGAGAGAGAGAGAGAGAGAGAGAGAGAGAGAGGAGAGAGAGAGAGAGAGCGAGAGGGAAGGGGAGAGAGAGAGAGAGGGGGGAGAGAGAGAGAGGGAGAGAGAGGGAGAGAGAGAGAGAGAGAGAGAGAGAGAATGAGAGAGAGCGAGAGAACGCGAGAGGGGGAACGAGAGAGAAATAAATAAATTGTGCATGTGAGAGAGAGTGAAGGGACTTCGAGAAAGAGTGTGTGAGTGAGAAGAAGAGAGGGGGGGATAGAGATGGAGGAAAGGGGGGGGGGGGAGATTGCACAACAGAATTGCCTGAAGTAGAGTTTGTCCTGAACCATCTTATTAGAACACCCTTGTGTGTGGTGTGGATTCTCCTCTTCTCCCATTGCTATCTTTCATCAGGCTACTACTACTCTCAGTGAGATGAGTACATTCCAGAGCCACTGGTTGTTCTCTCTTTAAATGTGCCAATAGATGTAGATATATTTCTTTGTACTGGACAGAAAAGGCCAGTTTTTCTGTGCTGTATTCCAGAGTTCAGCTCGTGGGGAACAGGTTGAGTTGCTGCTGATGAATATATGGCTCACCAACAGTAAACAGATTAGCGAGGAGGACGCTTAGATATTCGAGGGGCCCCCTTTTTGATGTTTAAGAGCCTAATTTGATTTTTCACCTCCCATTGTTTCAATGTTTTGCTCTTCTAATCCACTTTAAAGTGGATGCAGCTTTCATCTTGGTGTGTGTGTGTGGGGGGGGTGCATTCTCTCTTTTTGCTTAATTTCCATCTTATCTCTCACACAATTAGTAGAGCAGGGGGGTTACGTTATAGCAGCAACCCTCTTTGCCCACCCCCTTCCACCACCACTCTCCATTTCTTTAGTTTGCGTTGAAGCACTCTACCATCTCAATAAAGGCTAGGGTGTCTTAAAGCTTCCTCCCAGCACTGTTGGACCCTGGTGGTGTATTAAAGCCAAAGAAAGGCAGGAGAAAGAAGAAAGGAAAGAGGTGGAAATTGCCACCGGAGTTTGCAGCAAAAATGACCAGCTTGCCTGTGCTGGCTTAATGTGCCCTCCTCCGTGACCCCGAAAACGCACACACAAAACAGGGGATCGACATTATCCGGGAGACTTGAAAAGAGCCACACAGAAATGAGCCTTTTGTGTTAATTCCTTCTCCAAACAATTGACTGCTGCTGCATTTTTTCTCTCTCCTCAAATCAGTTGAAAACCCCAGAGAGAGAGAGAGAGAGAGAGAGAGAGAGAGAGAGAGGAGAGAGAGAGAGAGAGAGAGAGAGAGAGAGAGAGAGAGAGAGAGAGAGAGAGAGAGAGGGAGAGAGAGAGAGAGAGAGAGAGAGAGAGAGAGAGAGAGAGAGAGAGAGAGAGAGAGAGAGAGAGAGAGAGAGAGAGAGAGAGAGAGAGAGAGAGAGAGAGAGAGAGAGAGAGAGAGAGAGAGAGAGAGAGAGAGAGAGAGAGAGAGAGAGAGAGAGAGGGAGAGAGAGAGAGAGAGAGAGAGAGAGAGAGAGAGAGAGAGAGAGAGAGAGAGAGAGAGAGAGAGAGAGAGAGAGAGAGAGGGAGAGAGAGAGAGAGAGAGAGAGAGAGAGAGAGAGGAGAGAGAGAGAGAGAGAGAGAGAGGGAGAGAGAGAGAGAGAGGGAGAGAGAGAGAGAGAGAGAGGGAGAGAGAGAGAGAGAGAGAGAGAGAGAGGGAGAGAGAGAGAGAGAGAGAGGGAGAGAGAGAGAGAGAGAGAGAGCAAGAGAGGGAGAGAGAGAGAGAGCAAGAGAGAGAGAGAGAGAGAGAGGGAGAGAGAGAGAGGGAGAGAGAGAGAGAGAGAGAGAGAGAGAGAGAGAGAGAGAGAGAGAGAGAGAGAGAGAGAGAGAGAGAGAGAGAGAGAGAGAGAGAGAGAGAGAGGGAGAGAGAGAGAGAGAGAGAGAGAGAGAGGGAGAGAGAGAGAGAGAGAGAGGGAGAGAGAGAGAGAGAGAGAGAGAGAGAGAGAGAGAGAGGGAGAGAGAGAGAGAGAGAGAGGGAGAGAGAGAGAGAGAGAGAGCAAGAGAGAGAGAGAGGGAGAGAGAGAGAGAGAGAGAGCGAGAGAGAGAGAGGGAGAGAGAGAGAGAGAGAGAGAGAGAGAGAGGGAGAGAGAGAGAGAGAGAGAGAGAGGGAGAGAGAGAGAGAGAGAGAGAGAGAGAGAGAGAGAGAGAGAGAGAGAGAGGGAGAGAGAGAGAGAGAGAGAGAGAGAGAGAGAGAGAGAGAGAGAGAGAGAGAGAGAGAGAGAGAGAGAGAGAGAGAGAGAGAGAGAGAGAGAGAGAGAGAGAGAGAGAGAGAGAGAGAGAGAGAGAGAGAGAGAGAGAGGGAGAGAGAGAGAGAGAGAGAGAGAGAGAGAGAGAGGGAGAGAGAGAGGGAGAGAGAGAGGAGAGAGAGAGAGAGAGAGAGAGAGAGAGAGAGAGAGAGAGAGAGGGAGAGAGAGAGAGAGAGAGAGAGCAAGAGAGGGAGAAGAGGGGAGGATTCCTGTCCTGGCTATTTTTAAGAACCATCTATGAACAAAGTTTGTATTCATTGGAGCAGCAAAAAGAGCAAGTTAAGGAAGAGCTGTTTTTCCCTCCTGATGCATTTTACAACACAGCTTTAGTATAGGAAGTGAAGAGAGTAATATATTAGACTTAAGGGTAGTTATTTATATTTGACTTTGAACGACAATTCTCATTGTCCACAAATAATGCCAAATGACTTTTTCTGTTTATCCTCTTTGTTTTTTCGTTTCTATACTTGTGGAAACATTTATACAAAACGTTCAATTTGACACTTGATTAAATGAACCTTTTTGCGAGCACGAAGTGAAAGTGTGTTTCATCAGGCTCATTGTGAGTGTGGGAGCCGGAGTAAGCCACATTCCTCTCAATATTGAACCCTCACTTCCTCTCTCTCATCCCAATGTGTGTATGTTTGAGTGTGTGTGTGCGTATACCATATATCTGTACGCTTGTGGTTATACCATATATGCGGCCTCAACAGTGGACTGATAACTTTGCTCAGTGTTCAGCATGATACCCTACTAACGCTGGATAACACGCGGGCACAGTGGGATTCCACAGGAACAACAACCTTTGGGCAGCATCCACCAGCAGGCAGAGAGAGAACCATTAAAGTCCATCCCTGATAGCCCTTAAGTGGTCACCAGTCAAAGCTGACATTGAGAAGAGAGGAGAGGAGCTGCCTACTACCTTTTCAAAGTCACCTAATCCCTCTTGAGTGGCTGTGATAGTCCTAATGATCCACACAGGCAGGGGACTGGCTGGGCTGCAGCTGAATGTGCTCCTCAACACAACCACTTGCTGTGACTCTGAACTCAGGGCCTTGTTGCTCTGACTCCAAATCCACCCACAATCAGTCCACACTACGCTACACGTCTGGATCACACTCACCTACACATTGGTGTATCACAGAAACCAGAGCGTGGATATTTGTGGGTTCTACCTAGTGTTGCTGTGTTTATGTGACACAGGGGACAAAAGAGTGACGTGTCCCTAAAGCCCTCTATGTTGAGCATTGTTGGCCGGCTGTGTGGTTGGGGTGATGGGGGTGGGAGCTCTGTTTTGGAGTAGCGAGGCGAGGCGAAGTAGGATGGGGACTGGCAGTGGGTTTGAATGGGGGAGATTTTAGCCCTGGTCCAGGGAGGATGAGAAGGGGGTGGAGGGTTTGGGGGGGGTGACATCACCCAGGGAGGTGTGCCAGTGTTTTTTTTCTCATTCATTTGGGCTGTGTTTGTGACTGCACTGGCCCTGGGCGCTGCACTAGGGTGGGCCTTTCTTCCTCCCTACACCCTTTACATTCAGCCCCCGCTCACATTCATTCATGTGTGTCCCAAATGGCACCCTATTCCCTATATTTTGCACTACTTTTGACCAGGGCCATATGAGTCCTGGTCACAAGTAGTGCACTATATAGGGAATAGGCTGCAATTTAAGACTCATACGCTGTAGTTCCTAGAAGGATAGAGAGGCTATTTAGCCTCCATAAACTAAGCAGTACTTACCAGACTAGCAGGTGGTTTCCTATACTACTCTTTAGCCCCTGGGCTCTATAATGTCTTCCTGTTCACAGTGTCATAGTCATGTGGAGCAGTGGTGGTTTATCTTGTCACACAGACAGACAGTAGAGCAGAGCAGAGAGCCTATCCGCCGGAAGTGTCTCTCTCAATGACGGGTTGTTGCAACACGGTAGCAAACAGCCAAAAGAGCCAGAAGTGCAGTGACACAGTAACATACCCCCTCTCGTCACCACCACCAGCACCACCGCACTTTAATGGCCATTTCCTTTTCAATTCAGTGCACACAATACAAACATCACTCAGGTCTCCCCGCGCCTGTCACTGGGTTTGAAGGGCCAGGATGGTGAGAAATTAAAAAGAAAAGTCACTGACGGTGACTTACAGATGTCGGATCTTAATTTGAGCCAGTTTTCTACAGAAGGGAAAAAATCCTACAGCAACTGTAAATATGAATTCATTCATTAATGGACATTTTTGTAGGGTTTGATACATTTCTCGTAAGGTAAAATCAAGTCTGAAATGTCAAAGTAGAAATTACAACCTTCAGAAGCCTTTTTTAACCTTTAATACACTACAATTTTAAAATGTCCTTCATTGCAGGAAAGTTCTCCGGCAACAGGGTGATCATATTAAGATCCTACGTCTGTCGCACCCAGCCCTCTGCCTCAGACAGGCAGCAAAGAGAGGGAACAGATTTAACAATTTGCCTGCTTCTGGTGGCCTGATGGAGCAAAAGTGAGGGCAGATTATAGGGCTGAGAGAAGAGGGCGGGCAGGGACACAGGGACAGGCAGTGACAGGATGGAAGCCTAATGGCAATAATTGGCGGTGGCTTTGACAGGGCTATATGATAGCTCACAATAAATACCCTGTGTTTTTCAAGCAAAATTTACACAAAATTGCACAGCGGCCCTGAAACCATCTCTTCCTGTCTATACCCTCCGTTGACTGCTCACGTCACGCTCTTTGGTTTACTCAATCAAAGCTTCAGCTTTTTTTTTATATCTCGCAGATAAACAGGCTTGGTGTCTTGACATGTGTAAAAACGGTTGTTAAGCAGAATCTCTATGAATCTCCTTCCACCTGTTTTTTGTTGTTGTGTTTGGACGGTTTATGTGTTTGGTCGGTCACATATGCACATACACACACGCACTTACACACACATTAAAAGTGTTCTTGGAGAGTCGGAGGACACGGCTCCTGTATCCACCTTATTGAATTTGAAGGAATCTGAACCCTCAACCCTGCCTGCCAATTTGTATTTATTTTTTACGACCTGTGAAATCTACCGCCTGTAAGAATGTTTGTACTTAGCTCCCTCTCAAGCCATCATAGTTTGTTTGACCGTTTCCTGATAAGTAAGGTAGTTATGTCTTTCTTGGGCAGGGATCAGGCCAGGGGGATCTGGGTAAATCCTCTGAAAGCGTCTCATACCCCCCCCCCCACACACACACACACACATCTGTCCATCCATCATGGGATGGACCCTCTGACCCATGTTCCCAACCGTCTTCACTTTGTTCCCTTTGTACAACTAGTAATTGTGAGGTTTGCAGGGTGAAACAAATCCAAGGGTTTGTAATGATTTTGAAAAGGGGAAGAGGAGAAAGAGGTTGGAGAAGATGGGGGAGGCAGGAGAGGCAGAGGAGGCAGGGGAGTGATAGCGAGGGAGGAACGAGGGGGACACATTATTAAAACGACAGACCACTCAAAAGGGGACTATCCCTGCACCTGATCGACCAGCATCATTTGTGCCGAAATACTTCCCTCTGATCTCGGTTCAAAGACAGCAGGGAAGAGACTCAAAGCATTCAGGGTGGAAGGGGGAGGGAGGAGGGGGGAGTTGGATTGTTGGCTTACTAAAAAAAGGCACATCCCTTGTCCCTGGAGCCCACAAATCATTCAAGCAAATACTGACTGGGGGACATGGAGTTCTGAAGCTGGTTTTAAAGAGACTGATGCCCTGGTATTGAGCAGGAGAACCAGCATGGCTTCTGGTCCATCCTTCTGGTCCATCCTTCTCACGACTAGCTGAGAAAGAGGTAACTTTCCACTGCAGACGGACAGACGGACGGACAGACAGACAGACAGAGAGTACATATTTGTGCATACGTACATGTGTACCTGTAAACGTGTGTGTGCACGACGCGTGCAAGCGCGTGTGTGTGAGCCAGGTTTCCGGTGGCCTGTCCTTGGGCAGAGCAGTTTAACTGTATTGGAAATGTTCTTGGAACCCATTGAACAAAGGCTTTTGGGTCTGATTGCCTTAACAGTAAAGCTAATAGAGGATTAGTTCCTTTTAGCCGGGCCCACTCTCTCTCTCTCTCTCTCTCTCTCTCTCTCTCTCCTCTGCTCTCTCGCTCTCTGTTACTCTCTCTCTCTCTCTCTCTCTCTCTCTCTCTCTCTCTCTCTCCCTTGCTCTCTCGCTCTCTGTTACTCTCTCTCTCTCTCTCTCTCTCTCTCTTGCTCTCTCGCTCTCTGTTACTTTCTCTCTCTCTCTCCCTTGCTCTCTCGCTCTCTGTTACTCTCGCTCTCTCGCTCTCTCTCTCTTTCTGTTTAGAATCCAGCTGTTTTCAAAGACAGGAGGTTGTTGCCGTTGTTGAAAAGTCAAACTACTGCAAGTCTAGGGGGAAATGTCATTGAGGATGGCTTTGAGAAAGAAAGAAGAAAAAAAAAGGAAAATCTTTAAATATGTCAGAAGCTACGTAATGGAAATATATCATAAATATATTGGATTTTTACATCTTAAATATATTGAGTTTTCACATCGCAAATATGTTGGGTTTTCACGTCATAAATATATTGGGTTTTCACAACTTAAATATATTGGGTTTTCACATCTTAAATATATTGGGTTTTCACATCTTTGTCAGACATCTTACTTTGGAGGCTTTGGGATTTGTTTGGCTACAGGGGAAAAAATAAGCATTTCTATAAATGTACGTCCTAGTTTAGCTGAAGATACAGTAATGGAATGTTTTATGGGACACTCTCTTAGACTCAATTTCCTCCCACAGTACACCATGCTCGTTGGAGACGGGGAAAAGCCCGTCAGTATGTCTTACCACATTTTTCATAATGGCTTTTGTAATGCAGTGACAATGACATGCCATTGCACTCTGACACTGTCACCACAAATAGTTCTATTTTCCCACTGACACGTACTGTACGTCGGCATGTGTTCTCCTTGCAGTTATTGGGACCTTTAAGGCTCGCCATCATAAAGTTATGTAGCCATGACATTTATACTCTCATTGGTGTTGTATGTCTTTGTGAATTATACAAGTTCATGGACATGTATGGTTCAGACAGACAGACACTTCTGATTGTAGTGGTCAAGGTCTCTGTCTTTGTCCTTCTGAACGGCTGTCTGGCCAACTGCTCCCTTCCCTTCCCCCTCTCCAGTTCCCCTATTGCCCCATGCAGCCCCAGCAGGTTGTGATTGGTCTGTTTTAGTGGATGGTATTGGTTGGGCCAGACCAGACCAGGGGGAGGGGGAAGAGAGGCTTCATAGGGGGTGACCCCAGGACCACTTCCTGTCTGACCTTTGGACATCTGGGAAAGTGATTGGTTCTGATAGGACGGTCTGGATGACCATTCTGCGTTTTGCCACGCCAATGACTCGTGGTGCCTGCCGTGTTGAAAGGGGCTGCCCCTAATGGTCATTCCAGCCATGTGGATGGGCCAGATGGATCAGAGATGCAGACAGACAGACCTGTTCTAGAAAGGTGAACAGACTGGGTCAGCCTGTCTTTCTCGTTCTCCCTCCCTCCCTCCCTCCCTCCCTCCCTCCCTCCCTCCCTCCCTCCCTCCCCCTCCCTCCCTCCCTCCCTCCCTCCCTCCCTCCCTCCCTCCCTCCCTCCCTCCCTCCCTCCCTCCCTCCCTCCCTCCCTCCACTCTCTTGTTTATGAAGATGGATTTCTAGGTCTGAGAGGGGCAGAATATTCTATCTGTTGAGACTCTACTGGGCTCTGTTCTGCAGTGGTCAAGGGCAGGAAGTAGTGGATGCACACACAGTGCCCTGTTAGAATTCCTCTGCTGGGACCCTCATGGCAGGGTAGGGCGGGCAGCCCCAGCCCGGCTTCAGGCCCACATCATCCCCTCCATTGCAGCCGCGGGGGAACTTTTGTTCCCGGCATGCACATCAAAAGAAAGGGAGAGCTCTTACTGAGGACGCCTGAGCTCAGACCCACTTGAGCTATTTTACTTTCAATTAGAGGAGCAGGCTGAGCCAACCTGGCCACACAAAAGAATGGAAAAGGTGGCGATTCAAGTCAGTCAGCAGGGTTACCATGAAGGAGCTGTTGGCCTAATTGTATGGGGCACTCCATTTCCCCTCCATCACCCACTCACACCACCATCGCCTTCCCAGCAGCAGAGGACTGAGAGAGGGGAGGAGGGGGAAGGGGGGAATCCTGGGACTTTTATAAAGTCAGCATGAGGAATGGGCTCGACCTGTGTGGCAGCCTCTTAAAAGGCCACAGCTATTGAGCAGTGTGTTCCACTCTGTGCGCATGTGCATCAGTCAGACTCTATTGAATGTGATATTATCCCAGACCCCCTCTTAGTTACAACTATCTCTCTCCCTCTCTCTCTTTCCCCTCCTTCAACAAACCCTAGCCGCGACTCTGGAGCCTGCAGCCTTTAACCTCCAGTTGTTACAGCAGCCAACCTGTGTGGTTACACACACACACACACACACACACACACACACACACACACACCACTTCCCACTGTTATAATTCCTCTGGGTAGGAACCAGACGAGGGGTGGAGGGTCTCTCCTTGCTACTGGAGTCTAGCCACGCCATCAAGGTGACATTTGCTGTAGCGGAGGTCATGTCTAACTGTAGGTGTTTACAAGCCCCTCCACACCCTCTCTGCCTTAAATATTTAATATCACACCACCTGACGTTCCTGCATGTAGATGTAACAGTATAGCTTCTGTCTCTCTCCTCGCCCCTACCTGGGCTCGAACCAGGGACCCTCTGCACACATCAACAACTGACACCCACGAAGCATCGTTACCCATCACTCCACAAAAGCCGCGGCTCTTGTAGAGCAAGGGGAACCGCTACTTCCAAGGTCTTAAAGCGAGTGATGTCACCGATTGAAACTCTATTAGCGCGCACCACCGCTAACTAGCTAGCCATTTCATATTGGTTACATAGACTCCTCATTAAAAAACAAAGGCTACACCTGCTAAACAGTTGACACTACTGGGAGTCCCAGGCTGCATCTGAAATGACAATATATTCCCAACATAGTACACTACTTTTGATGTCTATATTCTTTATGTAGTGCACTACTTTTGACCAGGCACTGGTCTTGTGTTTGTTCTCCACAGACACATTCCCTGGCTGTATGGTGGTGATGGTGTCTGGTCTCCACAGACACATTCCCTGGCTGTATGGTGGTGATGGTGTCTGGTCTCCACAGACAGGTGTCTGGGGCTGTAGTCCTGCAGTAATTAGCAGGCTGAGCAGTAAACCTCCAGAGGATCTGGAAGTGTCCTGTGTTTTTACGAAGGAAGGACAGGAGGGAAAGAGGGGAGGATAGGGGAAGTGGGTGAGCTGGAGGCACCCTCCCATCCCTCCAGCTTGTCTGGAAAACCCACTTCTCCTCCCCTCATCATACCCCCTTCTTAACCCCTCCTCCCGGATTCCACAGGAGAATGGCTTCGGCTTCCACAACCAAACATGTTATTTGGGTGCAACTGAGACTGGCTCTGAGAGTTCTGCGTTCTAACTTGCCAATTTCTTGAGTGCTTTACAATTTCTTTACGAACAAAATGCACAAAATAATTCCTTAAATAGAGATGAGGAAGAAAAAACATACTCTACATCTTGGGGTTTGTTTCTTCTGAGCATGTGCAGACAGACTGACTCCCCTGCCTGAACCCGGGCCCGTTACCACGACTACTCCCCAGTAATGCCACAGCTGTGCTCGTTTGTAAAGTGCAAATCTCTTCACCTTTCTAAACATGGCAGATAACAGTAGATGTTGATCATCCCTGCCCTCTCTTAGCCTATAGATGGCCATCTTAACGGCCTCCCGTTGTCTGTCTCTGTCTTTTAACATTTTATCGGGCTGCGTTTTATGCCCTCTCTCTTTACCTCTGCCAGAATTGATTTCCTTTCACACTATCTCATTCTGGCTCTTTCCCCTGTTACTTCACACACACACACGCGTACACACACACACACACACGCATACACACACACAGGCACACACACACACACACACGCGTACACACACACACACACACACGCGTACACACACAGGCACACACAGACACACAGACACACAGACACACACAGACACACACGCACGCATGCACGCACACATACACACACACACACACACACACACACGCACACACACATATCCAACCTTATTCATTATTTGCATTGGGGGTCTTCAATATTTCATTGGAACATGGCAATCATATTACACTGCTAGATCCCGTACAGATAGCTACATTATCATGAATGTGAATTCACCACATTATTAGCAGGCTGTAATGTATGGGGTGTCATGGTGCCTTCAGAAAGCAGTTCGACCTGGGGCTATATCAGTGGTAGTAGACTAGACTATAGAGCAGTGGTCGCCAACCTTTTCTGAGTCAAGATCACTTTAGCACTCAAAATGCAAGCCAAGATGTATCGCCCAGATTTGTAAAAAACTTGACACAAAACGAGGTTTGTGCAGTGGGCCTAATACATCATCACAGCATGTTGGCTATATGCCTCTTCTGCCAATATTGTTCTTCTCAGAACATATTATGTTTCAAAACTCGAGCTTTAGTAACAAAATAGATAAGTTGGTGTAACACTTGTGAGGCACAGCTAAGCATACATTGAAATAACTTTTTTTATTTTACTGGACTCGTGGTACCTGCATCTGATGATCTTGGTGCTTTCAAGACAACTGGGATCTCAAAAAAAAAGAGGTCAAATCATGCTGTCAGTGATCTTCAGCTCTAGAAAGATGCCTCAGTTTCTGACTTGGAATTCAGAGTTGGATGACCGCTCAAAACTATTTTTCCCAGCTGTCTTGAACGCACTGAAGTCGGATGTTGGCGATTTCCGAGTTCCCAGTTGTCTTGAACACGGTATTAGTCTTAGCGGAGGGAGAAAAGGAGCGGTAGAGGGTCCACCTCTCACGGTCCCTGGTCTCTCCTTCCTTTCCTCCGGTGAGACTGACCAGAGAGAGGGGACAGTCTTCCACCTGATGGCGAAACTCGAGTCGCACCACATCTGCCTCAGGCACAAATTCATGTTGTTCCTTTGACCAGAGAAAGTGAAATATTCCTTGATATTAAAATATACACGAAGAGCTACTAATTATTATAAAAACGAAGGCCTACATTTAGCTACTCATTCATTGCAGCTGCAGCGTGAGTGGAGGTAGAGAGAAGAGCGTTTTATGTTTTGTAATAATGTTGAGTAAAAACAGTGCTGACAGTGCTGAATAAAAACTTAGACTTGAACTCGTAAAAACAGCAGCTCTTTGCTGGTCAAGGTCTTAAAAGGTATGGAATCTCACGTAGGCCAGTATCAAGCTTTGCTGTGTCCGGGGTCGTGGAAGCTGTAGGCAAGGTGATTTGAGCTGTCCGATTTGCCAGCGCAGTAGGTGCACTCGATTTAGCCACAGATCTGCCGGGTAGGTGGAATTTGTGTTTTCAGACAAAGGAAATGGTTCAAAATGGGAACGCTTTGTCTATCTGGTGCACAGGACTTCTGAATCAAGTGCACCTACCGGCAACAGGGCTTCTGAATCAAGTGCACCTACCAGCAACAGGGCTTCTGAATCAAGTGCACCTACCGGCAACAGGGCTTCTGAATCAAGTGCACCTACCGGCAACAGGGCTTCTGAATCAAGTGCACCTACCGGCAACAGGGCTTCTGAATCAAGTGCACCTACCGGCAACAGCGCAACACAGGGGGATAAACGGAGTGCAAGCCTATATCGTTGGCTTTTCTACAGAAATGTTTGGTGATCGACAAGGAATGCGATCGACCGGTTGGTTACCGCTGCTATAGAGGCTACGTCTCAAATGGCACCCTTTTCCCTATAAAGTGCACTACTTTTGACCAGGGCCCATAGGACTCAAAAGTAGTGCATTATATAGGGAATAAAGTAGGGTGCCATTTGGGACAATGCCAGAGACAATGAGCTCTTACACCCTGGTCTGTAAGATAGACACAGAACACCGCTGACTAGTGTGTCAAAGCACTGTCACACCCCGCGTTTTAAATTTAAGACGAATGTGACAGGAGTCAGGGAGAGTGAGAGTGCTCTCTGATAAAGGGCTTTGTTAACCTTGTGTAGCACTAGGCCGAATGGAGGAGAAAATGAGGCCTTATATGATGGAAGTCATACAGGGAACATATAAGAACATGTGAGACGTAGAGATTCAGAACCAGATAAAAGCAGGTGATACGGTGATACTTTTTTAAGACTGTATCAGAAAGCTCAGTAATAGTAGGCCTATGTGTTTGTGGGATTGATATAAAGTGTATTATCTGCATAGTGAGTTGCCATGGCAACACAAGCTGCAGATGTGAGAAGTCACGCTTATTCCTCAACAACATTATCTTGTTTTTATTAGACGACCCAGCTGTAAACACCCAGTACTCTATCTCTACATCTGCCCTCAGAGACTTCCATGATTGTGTTTCACATAAACTCCCACCACAACTACCCCAGCTACTCTCCGTCTGTTCCTTTGCCAGGACCTCCCTCTCACGCTGACGAATGAGTCAAATCCTCAGCACTCTGCTATGACTTTTCCCATAACACAGTGGATTTGTTATAGGCTATGGCCATCACTTTACAAGCCCACAGTGCCAAGTCCACCACGACACAGCCCTACTCACTCAGTATACAATAAACACAATCCACGGTAGCTACAGGCTCTGTTGGCTAGACTGTGGACAACTCTCGGCCAAGGTCAGGCAGTGGCAAAGAGACATGATTAAATGCGGGATAATCGCCTGCTTCCAATGACACGTCTAAATGAGAATGGAACTGAGAGTGCAGTGCCAGCAGCAGTAGCGGTAGCTGGAAATGGCCATGGAGCTCGGTTTTGATTGTTTCTCTGGTTAAAGATGCCCAGGGAAAGAACCCATTACTGGGTTGTGAATAGGTAAAGGAGAGAGACAGCTGGGGTTTCCTCCAGACCTCTAAAACTCTCACCCAGAGTAGGGGAGGAGAGACAGCCACTTACCCCTGTCTGAGATGTCTCTGAGGGGGGAGATCTCAAGCCTGCTCCTAACTCCCTGCCCTATCCCATACTACTCAGGATGTACATTTAGCTGGTCAGGCCATATGACCAATTGCTTATGTTACCGCAGGCTTATGGCAGTGTTGCACAAGTTTGATGCAGAGATAAGTCGTACGGCACATTGTTATATTGATATTGTTAGGCCAATAAGACTTTAATACTTTTTTCCTGTGCAGTCATTTTGGATTCATGTCTCCCCTCTGTTATTTTGTGTACAGTAAGCTATCAATGTGATGCAATGACAAGCGTCTCACTGAACCAACCAGTGTTTGCTTAAACCAGTGTGTAGTTGTGTAGATTTAGAGTCCGTGTGTAGTTGTGTAGATTTAGAGTCCGCGTGTAGTTGTGTAGGTTTATAATCAGGGTGTAGTTGTGTAGATTTAGAGTCCGCGTGTAGTTGTGTAGGTTTATAATCAGTGTGTAGTTGTGTAGATTTAGAGTCCGTGTGTAGTTGTGTAGGTTTATAATCCGTGTGTAGTTGTGTAGGTTTATAATCAGTGTGTAGTTGTGTAGGTTTATAATCCGTGTGTAATTGTGTAGATTTAGAGTCAGTGTGTAGTTGTGTAGGTTTATAATCAGTGTGTAGTTGTGTAGATTTAGAGTCAGTGTGTAGTTGTGTAGGTTTATAATCCGTGTGTAGTTGTGTAGGTTTATAATCAGTGTGTAGTTGTGTAGGTTTATAATCAGTGTGTGGATGCTGTGTCTCTATATGCCACTAGCTCCCATTGATATCACACCAGTCATTACAGAGTTAGAAGCAAAGACCCCCACTATTTTGTTGGCAAACCGTCACAGCTGTGAAGGAGAGAGATATAGAGAGATAGAGAGAGAGACAGAGAGAGAGACAGACAGAGAGACAGAGAGAGAGACAGACAGAGAGACAGAGAGAGAGAGAGAGACAGAGAGAGACAGACAGAGAGACAGTGAGAGAGAGACAGAGAGAGACAGACAGAGAGAGAGACAGAGAGAGAGAAAGGCAGAGAGAGACACAGAGAAACAGAGAGAGAGACAGAGAGAGAGACAGAGAGAGACACAGAGAGAGTCTGAGAGAGAGACAGAGAGAGAGAGAGAGAGAGAGAAAGGCAGAGAGAGACACAGAGACACAGAGAGAGAGACAGAGAGAGAGAGACAGAGAGAGAGACACAGAGAGAGACAGAGAGAGAGACAGAGAGAGAATGAATGAGGCAGAAAGAGGGATAGAGAGAGCGAGGCAGAAAGAGGCTAAAGAAAGTGAGATAGTAGACAGAGCGAAGCCTAACACACTTTCCTACAGCAATCGAAAACCTATCTCTATCTCCTCCCAAAATGACACAATTGCGTGATCCCAACACCAGCAAGAGTGTCTACCTATAAAAGACAGTTTAGCTTGTTACACCAGCCAACTGAGCAGAATAACATGATGATTTGCTAGCAGCTATCAAGTCCCTCTCAAAGCCACCCCCTGAGGTGAAGTTGTAGTGTAGTCCCACACCACACACCCCCCCCAACACACTAACCCTGTTGCCACTACCACCAGCACCACCACATAGACCCAACTGTGTGTGTGTGTGTGTGTGTGTGTGTGTGTGTGTGTTTGCAGACAGTATGTGCTATGTGTGTGTGAGAGAGATGATAAATCAGGCCCAGTGTTAATTGGTATGAAAACAACACTTTGGCAGTATATAATGTTTTATGTGTCTTTCATGTGCTTTATTATAATACTAATGAGGAGCTGTATATATGTAGAGAGAGAGAGTCGGCAGCATGACGCGGTAGAGGATAAGCTCCTTAGCAGGATCACCGGGATCTGAGAGCCGCAACACAGAACAGGCGGAGCACAATCAGCCAGCCTCTCATTTGTAATCAGTAATTAGTATGCAAATGAGCCCAGGGGACCACACAAGTACTAGTGTATTACAAGGGTCTGATTATGACTCCTCTGGGCCTCTGGGAGAGCAGACTGAGCACTGAGAAACCTCCTCACCTCCCTCAGCTGGTGCCAAGTATCACATACTAGCACGCCATTTGCTCCCATACCTGTCAGTCAGGGCTCCTGGCCTATCAGCTGGGAGATTAGGCCTGGGTGGGTGGGAGTTTTTCATAGCCACCCTGTGACCTGAGAGCTGGGTTTTTATGGTGACCTCCTGTGTCTGACCCAGCCACTCTAGTCTTAAGTGCTGGCCTGACTTTCTACACCTAATCTGCTGACATTCAGAAATAAAGGCCATACATTTGCTAGCTGGCCAGAAATGAACAAGCCCACCAAGGGAAATGGAAATTGTTGCACCATTTTTGAATGGCTGAAATGACGAGCATTTGGTCATAGATTATTATTCTCTATTGATGGGGTAACCTATACCCCCATACAAGTGTAACATGCATTTCATGTAGTTTATTATATATTCAAAATTAGGTGGTGTAGTATTTTGATTGATTGTAAAGGTGCTGTGTTTATCCTGCTGACCAATTGAATGGAAAAGCACAGTAGAGAAAAAGCTGTTTGGTCGTGTTGTGTGACACTGAGACAAATAGGCAGGAGGTATTTAGTTAGGTTGTTCAGGGTGAATATTACCCTCCCCGGCTAGCTCTGGGAAAGAGGAGAGAAGGCATCACGCACGCACGCACACACACGCACACACACACGCGCACGCACGCACACACACGCACACACACACACGCACACGCACACACACACGCGCACACACACACACACACACACACACACACACACACACACACACACACACAGAACATCACATTACCAGGCCTGTAAATGAATCCCGACAGGCTGTGAGGAAGATTGGGGCCCATTATGGCGAGCAGTGTCCTCTGACACCCCGGCCTTAAAGAGTGGCGGCCAATTGAATCCCCTGCCAAACGGTGGCTGGCTCTGCCCGTGATTCTCCCCGTGACCTGATTTAAGGAGAACAGAGAGAAGCAGGGATCTATAACACCCTGACTGCCCTCTCTCTTTGTTCTCCTACAGAGCCAGGGATAGTCAGGGAAGGCACATTGGCTGTGGAGATTATAGGCGTATTGATGGGATGGGAGGGATGTGCTGGGGCTGGGGGGAGTGAAGGGGGTCCTGAGGGGAGAGGAAGGATGCTGATCTGCTCTCACCATGCCCAGAGGGAGCCTTGGATTCTGGCTCAGGTCCATCCACCCCAGCCCCAGCCCCACTCCAGCCCCAGCCCCACTCCAGCCCCAACCCCAACCCCATTCCCAGCCCCAGCCCCACCCCCACCCCAGCCCCAGCCCCAGCCCCAGCCCCACCCCAGACCCAGCCCCAGTCCCAGCCCCAGCCCCAGCCCCAGCCCCAGTCCCAGCCCCAACCCCAGCCCCACCCCAACCCCAGTCCCAGCCCCAACCCCAGCCCCAGCCCCAGCCCCAACCCCAACCCCAGCCCCAGCCCCAGGCAGACAGTCACACAGCTCCTCACATCTCCTCCAATCTATGGCAGTGTAGAGGAGTGAATGAGTCAGTGTATTCTGACTGCCCTTGGCTGAACACTCAAGCTCAACAACATCCAGTACAGGAGGGCATATGGAAAATGTCCACCATCCACTATCCACACAATGGGTAGTGCAGAGCATAGGGGTTGGTATAGGGGTTAACTGATGCTGGCCCTCCCAGAGCCACTCAGGGATAGTGACTATTGTCCACCAGACACACAGGTGTCCCATAAGATATGCCTGGACACAGTTTTTTTCTCCCTCCACACTGCAATAAAAGGCCTCGGCATTGGCTCTTCATCCAGGTCAGTTGCAATCTGTCTTGTTGGTTTGGTTTACACTCTGGCAAGCAGGGAAGCCAGTGAATCAATGTAGTAAAATCCACAGAGAAAAGGCATCACTAGTCAGGCGTTGCCCCGTCTCAATTGAGTGTGGCTGGATGTTGTGTATGTGTTTGGTTGGGTGTCACTACCCTCTCCATCTCTGATATTCCTCTGGTTGGAGTAGTCAGAACATCTCAATTCACCCTGTCCTCCTCCATAGAGGAGGTTCCCTGTCATGTAACTAACTGGGTCCTCCTCTCCTGTCCTCTTCTCTTCCTCCTCTCATTAACTCCTCCTCCTCTCCTCCTCGTCTTCTCCTCCTCCTCACTTCCTGTCCTCTTCTCATCCTCTGCCTCCTGGATGACAGCAGTACTACTGATGCTGCAGCAGGCCAAACGCTCCACAGGGGGCTCGTTCCACCAAGCAAATATTATTGCACACTGGAATAATTTATGAGGAGCATATACCCCCTCCCATCACCCCTCCCCCACCACCCATATCGTCCCATCCCCTTTCTGGTGGTGGAGGCTCCTCTCCGTTCATAGAGGTAATATTTATGAGAGGGTTTGTTCTCTGCCTCCCTCCAATATTTCACCCAGTGAAAAGGGATGGGGTGTGTATGGGGGGTTGGGGTAAAGGGATGGGGGTGTGTGGGAGTTTGGGGTAAAGGGATGAGTTGTGTGGGGGGATTGTGGTAAAGGGATGAGTTGTGTGGAGGAGGTTGAGGTAAAGGGATCAGATGTGTGGTGGTGGGGTTGGTGTAAAGGGATGAGGTGTGTGGGGGGGTTGGTGTAAAGGGATAAGGTGTGTGGGGGGGGTTTGGGGTAAAGGGATGAGGTGTGTGGGAGGGGTTTGGGGTAAAGGGATGAGGTGTGTGGTGGGGGTTGGTGTAAAGGGATGAGGTGTGTGGAGGGCATTGGGGTAAAGGGATGAGGTGTGTGGTGGGGGTTGGGGTAAAGGGATGAGGTGTGTGGGGGTTTGTGGTAAAGGGATGAGGTGTGTGGGAGGGGTTTGGGGTAAAGGTATAAGGTGTGGTGGGGGGTTGGGGTAAAGGGATGAGGTGTGTGGGGGCGTTTGGGGTAAAGGGATGAGGTGTGTGGAGGGGGTTGAGGCAAAGGGATGAGGTGTGGGGAGGGTTTGGGGTAGGGATGAGGTGTGTGGGGGGGTTGGGGTAAAGGGATGAGGTGTAGGGAGGGGGTTGGGGCAAAGGGATGAGGGTTGGGGTAAAGGGGTGATGGAGGGGAAAATAACACACTACACCACCACTGTGGGCTCCTCTCTGCTGGCTGCTGTGACAGCTGTAATTGTGGAGCACATTAAAACGGAGAGCAGGGAGCACCTACCCCACCTTTCTCTGCCTGAAAGGACACGACCACACGCCAAATATCAAATACAGCATAACCAGAGTGCTACCCTGTCTTAATGTTTACATTTTTGACTTCATGATTATAGGTGTTGGTTTGAACCTCTTGAAATAAGAGAAGTACTGCTTATTGTAAAAAAAGGGACATATTTCTTAGAAATGCAGGGGGGGAGCCTGTGACTGTCGATATGTGGCAGTAAGTGTATAGAATTTGGATTGAAAGGTTTGAAGACAAGGCCCGAGGGGTCAAATGTCCCATGAATAATAATGAGTCACGTGTATAAATTGGTTGCAGGTGCCTTTGTCCACCACCATTTTGTCTACCGAATTACTGTACAAATGAGTGCTGTGTCTAAATGTATTATAGATAGATAGGGGAGTTTATAACTCTTTCCTTAGCTGTTCTAGTGCTCCACTCCCTGTCGTTATAGAGGCACAGATCTCATTCCTTTGTCTCTTTCCCCATGCCTTGGTCTCTTCCCCAGCCTAGCTCCTCTTAATGCTGGGAACACACAAAGTGAAAGTGACCAGGCGGGGGGACTAAGGTTTGTGAGTGCGTGTGAGCTGGCAGTTTACCCTACGCTGTCACTGTCCTGGCACTCACAGTGTGGTTATTGGAGCTTAATGATTCTATTCTGCCACCCTCTCTCAGCTCAATGGTGCTCCTTTTCAAGGTGGACAGCTCCGAATAGGGTTCCATTCCTTGGGAGGGGTTAAGGGGGTGCAGGGGTGTGTATAGATACCCCCTGGGAGACCCCCCTCCCAGAGTGGCTGCATTGTCTCCTTGGGCAAACATTCCCACAGAAAGGCAGGGGGAAGAAACCATTGGCTTCCCCAGCTTGTGGTTCTTTTTCTGGACTCGAGGAGGTCCCCGCCAGTCAACAGCTGGACATGACGTGACAAATTGGGGGCTTTGTCTTTCCGAGGAGGTGGGGGAGTGGAGGCCAAATGGCTTAGGGAGCTGACATTGAAAGGACGTGTAGACAATAGAATGGATTGTGAAACCCCCCCCATGCACAATGCAAATGGCCACAGTTTAAAGGACAAATATGGTCCTGCTTTGTTATGAAGTAAAACGTTCAACCTTATTGAGGTGATAAAGACGGGGAGATTCTTATTTATTTTTTGTCTGGCCATCACTCTCTGCATTCCCCTGGAGCCAAAATGTTAATATACGGAATTTTGATGTGGATTTGTTTACAAATTAGTTTACGCAAACCTCGTAAAACAACCAAGAATAGCAAAGCGTCTCACCGCTGTAACTATTTGCTGGATTCTGAGCAGCAATAAAACACGCTCGGAGCTCTGGGTTTTAGAGCTCCACTGTGATTGGATATAAACAAAGTGGCCCTCAGACTTAAAAGAGGGAGTGCTACCAGATTTCCTTATCATCATGCTAGACTCAGACCTTAGCCCCTCTCCTCAGCGGCCATTTTAACTGGTCCCTCTCCCCTGCATTGTAGCGGGCCTGGGATACCCCACTGGCGACCCTGGGGTGAAAAAGCTCTGCATTTGACAGAGTCCACCTCTTAACTTGTTAACTTGCTAATTGGCCAGCAGTCACTTCATGAGCTGAACAATAGACTGCTAGCTGAGCGATGATCCCCTCTTTTAGAGAGGCAGAGGGAGCAAGGGGCCAGGTGGTGGTGGAGAGAGTAGAAAGGGGGATGGGGGACTCAGGGATGTGTGTGTGAGGAGTGTTGTGTGTGGGGTCCTGCCTGGTTGCCAGGGGGATGGGGGGGGGCTATCGGCCTGACCTAGGGAAATGAGGTGGTGGGGGGTAGGTGGGATGCAATGTGTTTTACGCCCCCCTTCCTCCTCTTCTCCCATCCCCTCAGCCCCCCAGCCTCTTTCTACATAGCGGAGAGGAGCAGAGGAGTTTGTTTGCCCAGTGAAGGATTGGCTTGGCAGTCCTGGCTCGATTGGTTGAGGGCTAAAA
This sequence comes from Oncorhynchus tshawytscha, assembly GCF_018296145.1. Lineage (NCBI taxonomy): Eukaryota > Metazoa > Chordata > Actinopteri > Salmoniformes > Salmonidae > Oncorhynchus > Oncorhynchus tshawytscha. The sequence goes on along the minus strand of NC_056438.1, from coordinate 56,467,439 downwards.
AGAGGTGCAGCCGTTTAGACCCAGACCATGTTAAGTAATTAGGGAGAGCTTACAGGGACATTTCCACGACAGCTGCTCCGAGAGCAAACAGAGAGCTGCACAGAGGGAGCCGCAGATGCATTGTGATCTGTTTGTGGGAACAAGGATACAATACAGCAGCATGTGCAGCCCAGACATCCAGAGATGTCCAACCGGAGTCTTTGTATGGAAGCACAAACATTATTACAACAGCAACACAGAAGGGAAAGAACGGTACAAAACAACATATTATTGGGTTTGATCTGATCACTAACTGGACCAATGCACAATATGTTCCATTTTTTGGCACTGGTTATAGATGAACTAATGCACCCAGAGATGATATTCAGGTTAGAATACAGGTTGAACACGATATTTAAAACATTTCAATGAGACCTGACCTGATGGATTTTCTCTCTCTCCCTGAAGAGAAGGCCTCACATGGGGAGGCCTGCCCTGTCTGTCTCTCCCTGTTGTCTGTATAATGGCATATAGGACCCAGTTGGAGTCTCTGTGTTAAATAAATGGCTGGGGAGTTGACCCATGAGTTAGCCATGTTACAATAACAACCCCCGCGTCCCGCTGTGTCCCAGCAGTCCCCAGTATGGCGCTGTAAGCGGGGGGGGGGTTGGTGAACTCATGCCTAACAGAGGGCCTTTCCTATGGGTTGGTCCAGGCATTACCCACCCAGGGCCTTGTATATTTTCCTGGCTCCTCTTTATTTATTCACTGCAAATCCATCTGGAGCAGCATCAAAGGAGTTTCCCCCTTCTCTCTCTCTTCCCCCCCTAAACCACCTAAGTTGAGAGAGAAAAAAACAGGTGTAACAGTGTCTTCTCGCATGGCATGTTGACACCGGCGTCTTCAACGTTTAACATGAACTCTGTCGTCTTAAACTTTTAACATTGGGAAAGGAAGGGGCTTTGCCTTGCCATCATTTCCCGTAGCTCATTTATTAGATAGAGGGGTCGGGCCATGCCATTGGAACACACAAGCTCTTTTAACAGGACTGTATAGAATGTGTCTTCTATAATGCTTAGTATTTGTTTAGGTAGTTTTGGGTTGCTCTCGAAACACATCTTACCTTATTTTGTCTAGGTAGAGAGCAGGTGTCATCCAGCTTTTCCCCCTGGCTGGTGTGAGGTGACTTGTCCTCATGGAGAGTTCCATTTAGTCTTATGGTACCTACTCATAGTCTACCTCAGTTACAGCATTCTTGCTGTTAGTTATACACTCAGTATGAAACCAGTATGTTATGGGGATGGTTAGCATACGCCCTATCAGCATTCTTTCTGTTGATTATACAACCCAGTATGTATGAAACCAGTATGCTTAGCGTTAGCTTACGCACTAATGAGGCACTACGTATTGTTAAAGGCGTGCGTACCTCTTCAACCGCACCATGAGCAAACCATTACATCAATAAGCCTGGATCATTTCAAAAGCATCCAATTAAATTTGGTCTTACAGCACTGCGTTCAAAAACACAGATTTTCTCAGTCTGTGGGACATGCAAACACACTCAACAAAGACACACACACACACACACACACACACACACACACACACACACACACACACACACACACACACACACACACACACACACAAACACAAACACACGCACACACACTCTCCCCACACACACTGAAACACACACACACACACACGTTTAGCTACGTCTGCCTCCTCTCTCCTATGTGTCGGGCGGCAGATGCCTTTCATGTGGCTCCCCGCTCTCCTTCCTAATAGCCTGCCTTGTCTGCTAGCCTGATGGGCTGTTTTCATAGCTCAAGCTGTGGCAGGGAGGGGGGCAGAGTGTCGGCAGGAGCAGAATACCCACTCCATCAGGCCTCTGTGTCAAACAATACAAACATGATCTCTATATTTGAAGAGAAGCTGCGCACCGCTTGCCACACAGGAAAGGCTGAGGAAAAAGTGTCGGCGGCAGCGTGGTATCATTTAAACCCAGTGGCATGGAATGATAAATAAAACCCACAGTATTTCACCTCTTAGTCATGGATGTTAGAGCTGGCGGAGAGAGCCTGCACCAGAACCTCTCTCTCTCTCTCTCTCTCTCTCTCTCTCTGTCTCTCTCTCTCCCTCTCTCTGTCTCTCTCTCTCTCTCTCTCTCTCTCTGTCTCTCTCTCTCTCTCTGTCTCTCTGTCTCTCTCTCTCTGTCTCTCTCTCCCCTCTGTCCTTGTCTTGTCTGTGTGTCTGCACAGTAGGTATGATGGGTGAAGCATGTGTCAAGGGCTCTCAATGGCTGCCTGCATCCCCCCCATGTTCCCCACCTCCTCCCCCCAACCCTCCTGCTTGGCATCTGTTAAGCTGCTAAAGAGAAATTTGTGTTGTGAGACCGGTCCGTCTTGCTGGGTGGATTTGAACAAGCACATGCCTGTTCTACCCCGGTGGCCTATGAAATGAGAAAATCAGCCACTGTGATGCCGACGGGAGCAGGGCTTGGGTGATAAATCTGTGAGGGCTTTTTGTCTCTGCGTGTGTGTATGTATGTGTATGTATGTGTGTGTGTATGCGTGTGTGTGTGTGTGTGTGTGTGTATGTGTGTGTATGTATGTGTGTGTATGTGTGTGTGTATGCATGTGCGTGTGTGTGTGTTTGTGTGTGTGTGTGTGTGTGTGTGTATACGTGTGCATGTGCATGTGTGTGTGTGTGTGTGTGTGTGTGTGTGTGTGTGTGTGTGTGTGTGTGTGTGTGTGTGTGTAGATCCAGGGGGTTAAGATTTGGGGATTTGATTTTACACCAGCAAAGATGTGTCAGGAAACCCATGACATTAAAACATGTATGAGTTAATTATTCAGCTCCAGTGACATTAATTTCTTATCATCTGGCTCAATTTTTATTTCTGTGAATATTCTTCCCAGGAGTATTAGAGGTCACATTACTAATCTATAGCACTCACACAGGAAGGATCCACCATCTTGTGACATAAAGGTCAGATATTGAATAATAAATTAGCCTGGTACAACACACCTTTAAGAGTCATACGTATCTATTATAATAGGTTAACTGGTTTGTCCTCTTAGTGAGGTTAAAAGCCTGCATATGTTGCTTTGGTTACAGAGCTTTTTCTAGATTTTTCCTATGTTGTGTGTATTTCTTTCATTTATGGAAATGTACATAAATGAGTCATGTAATGACAACCATAGCTTTCAGCAGCCAGATTGACAGTCTGGTCCAAACCGATGCTCATGTCTATGGCTCATGTCTATGGTTCATGTTCATGCCTCATGTCTATGTCTCATGTTCATGCATCATGTCTACGGCAAAGGATACTGTTAAAAGTCCTGAACCAGTTGATAATATCTAGATCATATCTAGTCTGTGAGGAGAACAAGAGACGGTTTAATCTGTAGTCATCCTCAGAGGCTGGTGGAGAGAAAGAGAGAGAGAGAGAAAGAGAGAGAGGTATGCGGTGTGCTGATAACATACTGTACACACCTATGTAAGGTGTTTCCGCACCCCTTAGACAGAAGCATAGGGGTGTCTGAGGCCTTTATTTGCTTTGAAAACCCAAACATAGTTTTACTTCACTCCATAATGATCACGTACTCCCTTCACTATGGTGATGCAGGGTAGTGACCATTAGCCAGTATATCAGAGCTTAATGACCCTTCTCCAGTACATTACAGCCCCGGTGATAGACCGGTCACAGAGGTGTCACTCTGCACACAGACGGATCTCTTAGGTGAGTCCTACTGTAGACTGTGATTTATTTGGGGGTCAGGAGTTCGGTGCCACCTCATTGGCTCTGGTCGAGCTCCGTGCCAGCTCATTGGCTCTGGTCAGTAGCTCTGTGCCAGCTCATTGGCTCGGAGAACTATTAACCTCCTCCCCTCTCCAGACCCAGCTGCCTTAGGTGCAGTACAGAAGCCCACAGGCTCCTCCTACTCCTAAAGGAGGCTCATGACAAGCACAGTCAAGCAGGCAGCCGTGGGCAGTTTCCGACGTACAGGAAAGGTCTTAGGTCATTTCAAACACTGGGACTTTCTAAATGTAAGTGTCCGTCCGGTTGATGCAGCTTCTACCACTGGTATGTATACTACTGTATAGTACTGTATGTGTTTTCCATAGTCATATAGGCTCTACTTGTGTACTGTATCTTCAGTATTTACACTGAATACTGCGTTAAAATATGTTTCATGAGCTGAAATAAAAGATCCCAGAAATGTTCTATACGCACAAAAAGCTTATTTCTTTTAAATGTTGTGCACAAATGTGTTTACATTCCTGTTAGTGAGAATTTCTCATTTGCCAAGATAATCCATCCACCTGACAGGTGTGGCATATCAAGAAGGTGATTAAACAGCATGATCATTACACATGTGCACCTTGTGCCACTCTAAAATGTGCTGTTTTGTCACACAACACAATGCCACAGATGTCTCAAGTTTTGAGCGAGCATGCAATTGGCATGCTGACTGCAGGAATGTCCACCAGAGCTTTTGTAATAATAATTTAATGTTAATTTCTCTACTATAAGCCGTCTCCAACATTCGTTTAGAGAATTTGGCAGTACGTCCAACCGAAGTAAAAACCGCAGACCACCATGCCAGCCCAGGACCTCCCTCCACCAGCCACCCGGACAACTGATGAAACTGAGGAGTAATTCTGTCTATAATCAAGCTCTTTAGTGGGGAAAACATTCTGATTGTCTGGGCTTGGCTCCCCAGTTGGTGGGCCTGGCTCCCTAGTGGGTGATCCTATGCCCTCCCGGGCCCACCCATGGCTGTGCCCCTGCCTAGTCATGTGAAATCCATAGATTAGGGCCTAATGAATTTATTCTAATTGACTGATTTCCTTATATGAACTGTAACTCAGTAAAATCTTGTTTCATGTTGCGTTTATATTTCTGTTCATTGTAAATTGGGGGGAAAGTATGTTATTGAGGGCATAATAATAACATTTTTGTATTTTTTTAATATATTCAACATTTTTGTCCATCCTCTCTACCACCTAGCTTAAGTCAAACACATTACCACACATTACCATCACAGCTTGTGTGCTATTACACTCCGATCAAGGATTCTGCGTTACATTTGGATAGTTATCTAGTGGCTTCACAACCTGGCTTTAAAACCAGACACTACAAAATCAGAGTGCAGCTTCAAGAGCTGTTTATAAGGGCTGACATTCAGAGCAGCAAGGCCCTATTCTGAATCTCCCATTGTGTTGGAGCAGAGGAGGCCTCTCCATGGCTGTGTCCCAAATGCTTCCCTATTCCCTATAAAGTGCACTACAGGCCTCTGGTCAAAAGCAGTGCACTATATGGGGAATAAGGTGCCATTTGGGACACAGACCATGTGTCAGCTCCTCCAGGATCCCTGAGGGACCTGGATGTCTCTCTGTCTGTTTGTCAGGCCTCACCCACCCAGGCTTCACCAGGCAGCGCCAGCCTGGCTCCTCTTCCTGCAGCCTTCTCCCCTGCCTGGCCCCCCATGTTGTGACTCCTGACAAGTCCTCCAATTTGCTCAGCTGTGTGAAAAGGCAGAGGCCATTGATATCTTCCCATTTATAAATGATCAGGCCCTGGGCTCGTGTTTCAGACCTGGTGGGCCCTGGCTGGCCCCCTGAGTACCTCAGCTCCCCCAACCCCCCACTTTTCACACTCAGATCACACACCAACCACCTCTGTGACTGGCTACCACCACCCGGCCTGCCACACACTGAAACCCAGAGTAGTGGCCATTGATTTAGTCCCTTCTCAGATTCAACACAGCTCCATCAGTGTGTGTATCTGTGTGTGTGTGTGTGTGTGTGTGTGTGTGTGTGTGTCTAGCAGGGGGATGAGGTAGACGCAGCAACACATTTAGCCCTGACATTAATGAAGGTCGAAAGGATACCTCTGTCACACTCCATGAACAGTTAGATAATACCCTTTATTGGAAATATTAAGACTATGGCACTGCCAATATACTAAAAAGCTAATGATTATAGCATTAATCAATAAAATCACCTCACAAGGAGAGAATGCTGTGTCAGCAGGAATGAGGTCTCCATCGATTGGCTGTACTCTCATGGTTCCTTCCTTCATATTCCTCAGCAGTAAGCAGCAGGTAACAAGACCCAGAGGAGTTCAGTTCACAGCCTGATACGATACACACACTCAGCTCTCAGTTTGATTTTCGCACACAATCGTTTGAGCGTTACATTGAGAACAGCAAAAAAGAGTAAAAAATAAAATCCCATTCACATAAGATGCTTCACAATTTTGAAATCTCTTCAAACATTGTGATAGAATTGACTCAACAAAGAAAAATAAACCAGGCTGGATGCTGGATGGAGACAGTGAGGAAAAAAAGACAATATGGCTTGTTAATTGTTCTAGTTCCTATCAGTCAGTCAGCCTCATCCCTCTCCACTCCTCCACTGCTCATCATGTCTTTCTGCCATGGTGGATTCCATTAAACCTGATCCTGGCTGATTTTCAGGCCTTCCAGATCGATTTTCCTGGGTGAAAATAAGAGGATACAAAAGCATGTTAGACGCTCTGGAATCAGATCCAATCCATTAGGAGGGGATCAATACACAGAAGGCAAAAGGGAGAAAAAAGAGCTGTGAGTGTTGACAAAACCAAATAAATACAGATGCGCAAGAGAGGAGAAATTAGATTACTGTCAAAGAATCTAAGCACAACACTTTTAACCCCTAACCTAACAATCTGTGTTTACACCGCAGCACAAGGGCGAGGGTGGGGACAGAAGGGACTGGAGGTCAGCCACGCTGTACTGTGGTCTACAGGCAGAGGTGTCTGGTCCGCGCTGAATTTGATAACCTCCCATGGGATACTGGGTGGCATTCTAAATGCTAGTATACTAGGAGGTATGATTATGTTTGAATATGACTTGAGATTTGAGAACATGTGATACATGGAAATGTAAAAGGTGTGTTTATTTTTCTCAAGTTTGATATCGAGTTTAACATGCAAATTCATCCGTTATCACAGAGCCATGTTTATTATACTGCTTTCTCGTTTTCACTTCTCTTTTGGGTCTTCATTCCAGGTAAGGCCATCTTCTTATCTTTTGATCCCTAAAAGTAGAGTGTGGTCAAACTCCTCCAATAATCCTCTTATGGATCATGTCGACATTGTTCTGTTTGAAAATAAATCTCAATTAGTTGTTACAACGGCAAAACATTTAATGTACTATGATGGTCTACATATGGATATTGCAAAGTTCGAATTACTCTACCAGCCTAGTTCGTTCAGCTAAGTACATTTTTTAAAGTGTTTGCAGGTTAGTGAATATGCAACCTGTTGGAATGCAGAACCTATTTTCTCCCCTCCTTCTCTGTAATTCCCCTTTCATAATATCAGAAATACATACCCATGTCTGCTTTCCAGATGGAGCCCCATGCAGCATGGTCACAACGTCATCTTCTCCCACTCCCCCACTCCTCTCCCCACTTCCAGCCACAAGCATGACTCAAAACCGAGGGTGGTAGTTGGTAGTGGCTCCCTCATCACTATCTTTAACTGTAGACAACCATCAGGGAGAGGGGAAGTGATGGAGGTTCTAGGTAGAGCCCCCAGAGTGAGCCATGAGAAGACCCATGTCCGAGGGGAGGTATTAGGGTTGAGGTATCAGGATAGATAGCTAGCTGAATTCCTATGTCTGAGGTGAGCTATCAGGCTAGATACACTATATATACAAAGGTATGTGGACACCCCTTCAAATTAGTGGATTGACCTATTTCAAACACACCCGTTGCTGACAGGTGTATAAAATTGAGCACACAGCCATGTAATCTCCATAGACAAACATTTTAGGTAGAATGGCCTTAGTGAAGAGCTCAGTGACTTTCAATGTGCTACCGGTCATAGGATGCCACCTTTCCAACAAGTCAGTTTGTCAAATTTCTGCTATGCTAGAGCTGATATTGTTATGTGGAAATGTCTAGGAGCAACAACGGCTCAGCTGTGAAGTGGTAGGCCACACAAGCTCACAGAACAGGACCACAGAGTGCTGAAGCACATAGCTCTTAAAAATCTTGCAACACTCACTACCAAGTTCCAAACTGCCTCTGGAAGCAACGTCAGCACAAGTCGGAAGCTTCATGAAATGGGTGTCCATGAACGAGCAGCCGCACACAAGCCTATGATCACCACGCACAATGCCAAGCGTCAGCTGGAGGCGTGTAAAATGTGCCCCCATTGGACTCTGGAGCAGTGGAAGCATTCTCTGGAGTGACAAATCACGCTTCACCGTCTGGCTGACAATGCATAGTGCCAACTGTAAAGTTTGGTGGAGGAGGAATAATGGTCTGGGCTGTTTTTCATGGTTCGGGCTAGGCCACTTAGTTCCAGTGAAGGGAAATCTTAATGCTACGGCATACAATTACATTCTAGATGATTCTGTGCTTCCAATTTTGTGTCAACAGTTTGGGGAAGGACCTTTTCTGTTTCAGCATGACAATGCACCCTTGCACAAAGCGAGGTCCATACAGAAATGGTTTGTCGAGATCAGTGAGGAAGAACTTGACTGGCCTGCACAGAGCCCTGACCTCAACTCCATTGAACACCTTTTGGATGAATTGGAATGTCAACTGCGAGCCAAGCCTAATTGCCCAACATCAGTGCCCAACCTCACCAATGCTCTTGTGGCTGAATGGAAGCACATCCCTGGAGCAATGTTCCAACATCTAGTGGAAAGTCTTCCCAGAAGAGTGGAGGTTGTTATAGCAGCAAATGGGGGACCATCTCCATATGAATGCCCATGATTTTGGAATGACACGTTTGACAAGCAGATGACCACATAATTTTGGTCATGTAGTGTATCTAGCTGAAGCCTTTATATCTTGAAAGATGAGGGTAAATACAGTATCTATCTGAAGCCCTGTCTGAGAAGTGAGATATCACAGCTGATAGCTAGCTTTGTCCTTCACCTCTACCACAGAGAGGATGTTTACTTTAGTCACAAGGCTGTCTCCAGGTCAGACCTTTGCAGGATCAGTTGAAAGCCTGTCACCCTCCCTAAGCGTCTGTCCCCCAGTCCCACTTACTCCCCTGTCACAGTGGACGAGGTGCCACTCAGGTGATTCCCATTGATTTCCACTACACAATCGTGTCCTCTCCAGGTGTAAACAAGCTGGGTCATATTGATGGCACTTGAATGATCAGGGTTCTCTGGCAGCACAGCGGGTCAATAGCAGCCACTCTTTAGAGAAAGGAAAGGCTGTGGAATGTGTCCCAAATGGCACCCCAATTCCCTATATATTACACTACTTTTGACCCGAACCCTATGGACCCTGGTTAAAAGTAGTGCACTATATAGGGAATAGGATGCCATTTGGGACATATCCTGTGTGTTTTAGTATGTGACTGGGAGGGTAGGTTCCTAGATATTCAATTTCCATTGGTGGGTAATTACATTTGACCAATTGTCATGCATTTATTTGCCTTCCCGTCACAGAGATGTATTTTTGAGATGTGTGTGTCCTTCCAATCCAACATCATAATTATTGGACGCGTGATTCCAGTATTCAATACCCATGTTTTTAAAGTGTGATGATGACATTATGTGATACGGGAATGTTATTTTAGTCCTTTTATTCTGTTTCCTTCTCCTTTGCCACCGCTCCTCCTTTTCAAATCAAATCTAATTGTATTTGTCACTTGCGCTGAATACAACAGGTGTAGAAATGACCATGAAATGCTTACTTACAAGCCCTTATTAACCAACAATGCAGTTAAAAAAATCAACTAAAGTGACATTTAAAAAAATTCAATCAAATAAAAAAGTAACACAAGAAAATGACATAACCATAACGAGGGGGTAGTCAATGTGCGGGGGGTACAGGTTAGTCGAGGTAGTTTGTAAAGTGACTATGCATAGATAATAAACAGCGTGTAATAAGTAAAATGTACAGTATTATTATGTCTTTATGTGTTGTGCAAATATATGACGGTATCTGTTAATAACCCTAGTTTATATGGGCTGACATATAGCTCAGGAAATACATACCAGTGTGTAATTCAAGCTAGATTCATGCCCAGGGTAGGAGAATGAGTAACTATTGCCAGTGTCCTCACTCTATCTCCTCACCACCCCTTGACTATGAGAGGCACAAAGGAACATCACACAACACTATAAAACAACCTATAACAAATCAACCTTCACATGCAATATCTCTATAGCGTCTAACTCTTTCTAATTAGATATTGATTCAAAGGAAATTAATGGTTTATGCCTTGTTATTCATGTACTTAGCTTGATAGATATGGATATTTTCCACATTTTCTAAATTGCAATCTTAATCTGAGAGAATAAGACACAGGTCTGCCTGTTTGGTATGAGAGTGGCTGTCTGTTCTACCTGTGTCTCTCTCTCTCTCTGCCTGCCTCTGGCTGAGAGCCTGGAAGCAGCCCTGTCAGCTCTGGAAGTGATATTGGCAGCCGCAGCAGTAACAAGGCTTTTATTTCTCCTCCTCTAACTGCTAATTCGCAGCTGAGGTGGCAAAAGTGAGGCGAGGGGGGTGAAAAAGTGAAAAGCTATTAATGTTCGTTAATCATTGGGCCAAGTAATAGTTATCAGTGTTTTAGGGGCAATATTATTACCATGTAACGAAGGGCTTGATTACTTTATTAGGCTCTTCAAGTCATTCTGCTATCGCTTACCAACTCAACCCTCAAGACCCATCAGCCCCTCCTCCCTGCAGCACCCCATGATGAAATCAAATTATGGAGACTGCACATTTAAATCACAGACCCTGTACCCCAAGTGACATAAAGAATGACCACTGGGGGTTATTCAGAGTTCAGGCCAGATAATGAAACAGACAGAGAGGTAATAGCATGAGGAGTAGGTGTTCTGAATATGGGGGGAGCACAGGGAGGGGTTAATAAGGGGGGTTCATTTAGAGGGTATCTACTCCATCTGCCCCTCACATCTCTTTTTACTTTCAACCACTAAAACTCTCTCTCGTCATCTAATAGAGATTGAGAGCACTACAATATTATACATTTAGTGAGTGACATCATGTCTTGAATTTATTTCAATGTCTTTGTAAAGGGCTGGGATGTCTCTTTTACAGCAGCCATTATAAGTGTGCTACATATTTAATATAGACATCATATCACCTACACACTTCTCTAGTCTTCTAGTTTCTTCTAATAGCTGCGATTTGAACAGCACCACGATTTGAACAGATACCATGATTTGAACAGCACCATGATTTGAACAGCACCATGATTTGAACAGCACCACGATTTGAACAGCACCACAATTTGAACAGCACCACGATTTGAACAGCACCACGATTTGAACAGCTTTCCACGGGAGAACTGTCAGATGGCTGGTTAGCAGTATATAATGATGTTGTTAAACATCTAAAAGCAAACCCTTTGAAAAGCCCAATCCAGTCATAACAATCTCAGCTAGTTTCAGATGGCTATGGAGTTTGCAGGTGTACTGCTCCTGACTCAGACAGACACCTGTCACTGTTTACAAGTCCAGTCCGCGCACACTTCCCATTTTTAAGAGCCCTGATCCCTCATTACTGAATAACGCTGCTCTCCATCTCCTGTTGACTGCTTCTAGAGGAACAACATGGTGTGACCTCTGACCTCTCCTCCACTGTCTGTGTGGCCAAATGAGGTCAATCTGAAGGGTCAGGCAGACTGAGCCATAGTTAATACTACCGCAGTCAGAGCTCTAGTTAAAGAAACACTTTCAACTGCAATTCAGCAACAACATCCCAATGTGATTGTCGCTATAGCACCTAGTCCTTAGAATTACATATGGAACACATATGTGTGATTATAGAATCTATGACCTAGTCTGTGCTGGACATCCACTGACTACTCAGGAATTCTGAACAGTCATGTTTCATGATAGCTACAGACAGTGAAGCTTTTTGAAGTGTTCTGCATGTATGTTATTCAGTGGATTCAGTGGCCCATCAGAGCACTATCTGTTCTAGGGTTGCACAATTCCGGAAACCTTCAATAAACAGCCTGGTTTCCCAGAATCCTGTTTGTAGGATTCCGGATTTTCTGCTTATTCCCTACTGATTCCAGGAATCCGTGATTTTGGGAAAACCAGGGAATTCATTGAAAGTTCTCCGGAATCTTGCAACCCTAGTCTGTTTATGTCTTTATCTTTATATAAAGTCCAGGGGTCCTTAGTCCACTCATTTGACCTTGAGCTTTGTGTCCTCTGGCACAAACATTCAATTAGTCTTTAATTGCACCGCCTCTGTGACCAAACAGAAATGTAAAAAAACATGATGGGGCCCTGTAGCCTGTAGCTTGCAGGCAGCAGCCAGACTGTTGTTGACTGTCTTAAATGATGGCTGGGGATGAAGCTGATGTCTTCATTTAGTAGCAGAGGCTCCCTCCCTCCTCGTGGTGCAGATAAAGCCCCATTCGCTGCCCCGGCCCAGGCAACAGGCACGCTAGCCGGGTGATTAGTAGTAAACATTTTATGGGGATCCATACATATGTCTAGCAGTCATTTTTATGAGGACGTTTATACAGGCACACCTTCGATCAAGCAGCCAGGATCCTGGGCCTGAACAGGCGCTAGCCGACCCAACCCCACTCTCCTCAGCCCCCCACAGTCACCCATCCCCTAACAGCCAGAGGACCTGTCTCTATCCCCCACATTAAATAAGCCCCCCTTCCTCCCCTGGATCACATGTGACAGTTGCAGTATGGTGCAGAGAGGGGAGGACGCTGGGCTGGAGGATGATATGACATTTGTGAGTCACCAACCCAGAGGACTATTAGCTACATGTACAGTGTAATCTGTTGCTGGCTGCCAATACTTAACAAGCATGTAACAATATGGCCAAGAATGTATAGTGATAATAATAATAATAATAGCTTTTAGTTCATTAGACACTTACTGTCGGTGTATCTTGTAAATGCTTCGTAACTAATTAGATAATTAAGAAGTAGGATTCCAATGCATATTAGTTTGATTGTTAAAAGGCTCTCAGTTATATGTCACATGTATGTTGAGTAGTGCTCTGAGGTGTTAAAATAGGGTTGAATGAAGACGTGAGAGAGGTCAGTTCCTAACTGATAACCCAGGTCCATCAACCACCGTCCTGAGATTATAATAATACACCATTCAGCGAGAGATCAAAACTCAGGAACGCCCATTAATAATATAAGAGAGTAAATACTATACCTGAGCAGGACTGACAGTCAGAGTAGACTTCAGCCATTCTCAGCAGGTGGAATGCAATGAGTGGGCAGGTAGTTGATCAGGGTCATGACAAGAGGTTCCAAAGTCTCCTCCCTCCAATCAATACCTGCCACCTACCTGATTCCCTGCAGGTAAGAAGGGAGGGGACATATCCCAGTTCCAAGGTACCTTATCAGCCACTATGTTTTGCTAAGATATCTTAATGAGGGTGAAAGGGCCACTCGGATCGTCCGGGCGCTCAAGCTTAGAAAATAAATACAGTTGGAGGTCAGAAAGGCAAAGGGTTCTAGAAAGGTGAAATCGCGATTAGGGATCGAGGGATTGATATCGCGGGGTCACCCTCCTAACAAGTGGAGTAACAGAGTTAGTGCCTGTCACACCTGCAGATCAGGGGCCCGGCCAGGGCCCCAAGAGTGATAGAATGAGCTGACTAATGGGTCCTAATGAGAGGAGACGAGAGGCAGGAAAGTCCTTTATACTGAGCCTGGGGCCACGGCGCCTCACTCCGAGGTGACCGTTTACAAGACTAACACTGCAGGCCTAACACAATTAACACCGGTGAGTGTGGGGTTAAGACAAGGTTTCCGTTGGGATAGCGATGGCAATGGCTCTATACCTCGCTCTGAGCCCAACAGCAGGGAAAGAGAATGAAATCGACCTGAAATTGAATCACCGGGGGAAGGGGATGGGCCCCACAAGGGCCACCATGCATGCAGCCAGGCAGGGAACCACAATGACAGTCTTAACTGAAGGGGACAAGGTCAGCGGTGACCACAGTGAGGAGGGTGTCCTCCAATCAACAGCTTAATAATAGGACACTGCTGGGGGCTATTGCACTGAACACTTACGTCACTGTTTGTTTGCTTCCCTCGATCTTCACCCAACAAAATTGCAGCGTAGGCTATAGAACTGTATGTATCGACTTCAGTCCTTTTTAGACAACGTGCAGACAGCCAGCAATCCTAATTCCTCAAATAGGAACTTCTGAGTATTGGTCTGGCTAATGCCCAGATTAGATCACCCCATGCACTAAAGCAGACATTCTTTGGAGTCGATACCCATATTCTCAGATATGATCAGTAGCTTCACCACCAGGCTCTACTGGCCACTCTCAGAGCCTCAGTCTGCCTCCCAAATGGCAACCTATTCCCTACATAGTGCACTACTTTTTACCAGAGACCATAGGGTAAAGGGTGCCATTTGTGACGCAGGCTCAGTAATGAGCCCTTCAGCAGTTTATATCTATCAGCGTTCTGCTACGTATCGACCAGGCATTGCTCTGGCCTCACAGAGGACGCAGATGCTCGGGCTATTAGCTCCTTTTGTTTGTTTTGAATGAGAATAGAAAAGGAATTGGCTCATTTTTATCTTATTGTCGGTAACTCTACCTCCCCTGTGGCAAAGACAAAAACCAATCCTAATTTGGTTAGAGTGGCAACCTCAGCTTTTGTAATGGTTTTGAGCGACCAAAATATGGTGACATATAATGTACACACACACACACAGGAAGGGAAGCCTTTAAGAGCAAGGCAGGCAGCCGCAACCGAAGATCCTCTGTTAGCTAACCGCTGCCCGTGGCTCCAGCCGGAGCATTAGAGAGGCCTGTGATTGGTTTGAAGTTTATGGCGGCCATAAGTGGATTTGATTGATAGGACTGTTTAGGAGCAGACTCTGCCTGCTGCAACTTATTTTATTCATAAAGCATGACCCAGGATATGTGTTTAACCCCACCGCCACAAGCTTTATTCGCAAAGAATCAGAATATACAATCAGTTTTCCTTATAGAATAGTTAAGAATAAGAATGGTGGGGTAACTGATCCTAGACCTGCACTCTTATTCTGAGTTGCTTTTTGAATACTGCCCACCAAACATTGTCAGCACCATTAGCACCAAAATCTCCCAGTCCTCTCCAGCCTCACCCTTCAACAGAAAGAGAATATATCAATCATGGCTGTCTTATTTGATATATTCATTAGGGGCTATCGAGAGGACACTCTATCCACTCACAATAATCCTTAAGACATACTGAAATGAGGTAGCATAACAATATTGTAGATCACTATGGTATGTCCATCCTGGGCCACGTCCTAAATGGCACCATATTCCCTATATTGTGCATTCATTTTAGGCCCCATGCACCCTGGTCAAAAGTAATGCACTAAATGACTCCTTGCTGTCCCCAGTCCATCTGACCGTGCTGCTGCTCCAGTTTCAACTGTTCTGCCTTATTATTATACGACCATGCTGGTCATTTATGAACATTTGAACATCTTGGCCATGTTCTGTTATAATCTCCACCCGGCACAGCCAGAAGAGGACTGGCCACCCCACATAGCCTGGTTCCTCTCTAGGTTTCTTCCTAGGTTTTGGCCTTTCTAGGGAGTTTTTCCTAGCCACCGTGCTTCTACACCTGCATTGCTTGCTGTTTGGGGTTTTAGGCTGGGTTTCTGTACAGCACTTTGAGATATCAGCTGATGTACGAAGGGCTATATAAATAAATTTGATTTGATTTTGATTTGATTTGATTCGAATAGGGAATAGGTCCTATTTGGAACGCAGCACTGGTGCATAACTGTAGAGGGCTTTCCGATGAAGGCTCAGCAGCATCCAGCAAGCTAAAGCTCAGGAGAGAAATCTGATCTGCCCAGTGCAACCTCTGTAACCTCTCCTGTCCTCCACAGACCTCTGTGTAATGATGCCTTTTGACCTATAGCACATCACTGCACTGTCTGACATCATGTGGTGTGTGTGTGTTTAAATATCCACAACTAGCCCAGTCAAAGACATCAGCCATATCAGATTGTTTTACAACTCTGCACTAGTCTATACTTAAGTACTTAGCAATATACTTTATAGCACTTTCATTTATATAGTTTTATTAGTTTGCCCTAAAACTGTAAAATAAAATGAGTCCAAAAGCATGCCCATACGCAACCACCAACTTTTGTTTCCTTACACACACACACACACACACACACAAACACACACACACACACACACACACACACACACACACACACACACACACACACACACACACACACACACACACACACACACACACACACACACACACACACACACATCTATGATGTTCTAAGTAGCAGTGAGTAATAGCCCTCTCTGTGCAGGCAGCTGCTGGCTCTTGTTTACATGATAACTGATTACCCTAATTTTGAGACAGGCTGATAAATAGTGTCCTCCATTGTCAGGCCCTGCAAGAGCAGTGGGTGATAATACCTTTTTGATTATTCAATAAATAACCCATAATTCGACAGTGATTGGGCTGTGAATGTGCTAAGGGGGTTGGGGTAGGAGACGACCATTGACCCTTGTGGTCAGTTAGCTGGCTGACCACTGGGCACTAAGGTCAGTCCCCTCCACTTCAGACCTCACTGATCTTATTATGACTGGGGTCATTTATTTGCCTCATTGCTTATTGGCAAAACAGACATTTTGGCCTAATGGTTTGCACTTAATAACTTTTTTCAAAATTATCCCCATTGCTTTTGATGACCAAATTACAATGACATGTTTAGTATGAGCCATATTATAATCTCGCCCCCGAATGGATTTTCCGCCTCGTTGTAAGTAGAATGGATTTTATGGTATGTGTCTCACTCACTATCGGATGCAGCTGTACAGCGTTGTGGGTGACAAATCTTCCTGCGTTGCGTGTCATTGCCTTAATGTTGCCATTGAAGTCTCCTGATGTAGTTATTGGAGTTTCCTGGTGTAGTTATTGGAGTATTGATCCTGGGAATGTTTAGCTTTCTGTCCTCTCCCATGTCATGTAGAGTATATGGACAACAGATGCCCTTGTGCAGGGCAACTAGAATGTTCACTTGCGGTTCTGTCTGACAACCCTCCCTGCCTCCCTCCTCTACATGATATCACTCATCAGAACAGGCAAGCCACTGGGTGTCTCAGGGAGAGAAGAGGCGAGCCACTGTGTGTCTCAGGGAGACAAGAAGCGAGCCACTGGGTGTCTCAGGAAGACAAGAGGCGAGCCACTGTGTGTCTCAGGGAGATAAGAAGCGAGCCACTGGGTGTCTCAGGGAGAGAAGAGGCGAGCCACTGTGTGTCTCAGGGAGACAAGAAGCGAGCCACTGGGTGTCTCAGGCAGACAAGAAGCAAGCCACTGGGTGTCTCAGCCAGAGAAGAGGCGAGCCACTGGGTGTCTCAGGGAGACAAGAGGCGAGCCACTGGGTGTCTCAGGCAGACAAGAAGCAAGCCACTGGGTGTCTCAGCCAGAGAAGAGGCAAGCCAATGGGTCTCAGGGAGAGAAGAAGTGAGCCACACTGGGTGTCTCAGGGAGAGAAGAGGCAAGTCACTGGGTCTCAGGGAAAGAAGAGGCAAGTCACTGGGTCTCAGGGAGAAAAGAAGCAAGCCACTGGGTCTCAGGGAGAGAAGAAGCAAGCCACTGGGTGTCTAAGGGAAAGAAGAGGCAAGCCACTGGGTCTCAGGGAGAGAAGAAGCAAGCCACTGGGTGTCTCAGGGAAAGAAGAGGCAAGCCACTGGGTCTCAGGGAAAGAAGAGGCAAGTCACTGGGTCTCAGGGAGAAAAGAAGCAAGCCACTGGGTCTCAGGGAGAGAAGAAGCAAGCCACTGGGTGTCTCAGGGAAAGAAGAGGCAAGCCACTGGGTCTCAGGGAAAGAAGAGGTAAGCCACTGGGTCTCAGGGAAAGAAGAGGCAAGCCCCTGGGTCTCAGGGAAAGAAGAGGCAAGCCACTGGGTCTCATGGAAAGAAGAGGCAAGCCACTGGGTCTCAGGGAAAGAAGAGGCAAGCCACTGGGCCTCAGGGAAATAAGAGGCAAGCCACTGGGTGTCTCAGGGAGAGAACAAGCATGCAGTCATTGAATTGAGCAAGTCAGGGGTTGAAAAATAGCCTTGGATCCCTTTGAGAAGCAGCCCTCCGCAGAGGGACTTTCACTCCAGCAGCAGATGCATTACTACGTTAGTAGGTTGCCTATTAAATACCTTCTCTCAATTGCCCATTATTTCCCCCAATAAAACCGGTGCAGACTGCATGGATTTTTCCCCCTCTCCCCGTCTTTTTGTTTCGGAAAACATGCTTCAAATGCAACCCTGAAAAAAAAGCCCTTAATGAAGTGAAGCGTTTGATGTTCTAAATAAAAAACAGACTGGCTTATGGGTGAAAGGCACAGCAGCAAATGCAGTGGTTGATCATAGGTGTGGAAAGCCAATCTTTTAAAAAGACAAAATAAAAAAGGTCCTTCTCAGAAACTCTGCCAAAAAAGGACCGCTCCCCCCCTTCCCCCACCTCCTCATACCTCCCTACCCTTGGGCCATTGGTAGTAGTCTTATTATGCAATTACTGCTAGGTAACTGCACCTCCGCCCCAAAGTCTGGGTAGAGCACCCACATCCCACACACACCACACGCTGCTCCAATGATTTGACCAGGTAAGATTACAGTATTGAAGTGGCATATGGACATGGTAAGACCGGGGAACAAAGCTTAGTTAGCATGCCTTAATGAAATGACACCGGCTGTGGAGTACAAGAAGAAACCACCAGACCTTTATTAATGTGTGTTGATGGGCTGATTTCGGGCTCATGCCCTCTCTCTCATTAGACCCCCGTGTCTTAGTCTAGAGATGAGAAAAGAATGAAGATGATTAAGAACTGCGGCCATTATGCGTCACTTTTCTGTTAGGAGGAGAAAATCGTTCTATTCATAATTCATACCCTCAATAACTATTAATAAAGTGATATTTCGGCAAGGGGAATGGGCACGGGACAATTACATACAGCATTAACATTTTTCTATTTGAACGTTTTCCAGCATCAATTTCTCTTCTTGGAGTTAATAAGAGATCATCCCCTTGACCTTGTCATGAAATGATTGTATGGATATAATATTCCAATCTATTAGCCTTGTGTGATATATTCCACCCAGTTAATTGGGACTCTGGTGGGAGAGTGTGGTGACTGCCCTAGACAATGATGTTGGGGCAAAGAGAAGAGAAGATGAGAATAGGAGATAGATGGGGTTCTGTTGACCCCCTCTCGGGGGTGAAGGTCAAAGCAAAGGTCTCTAAAGTCCAGTGAAGTTTCAATGAAGACCCACTGAAGGCATGTCCATCATCTGAAGACATTGACCAGCATTCCATTCCTACTTGTCTCTCCAATGACCCTCTTCACTGTGTTCGGAAAGACAGCAGGCAGCAGACTTTGCCTGTGTCCTAAATGGCACCCTATTCCCTCAATTGTGGAGTACTTTTGACCAGCGCCCTTTGGAATACGGTGCCATTTGGGACATATACATTGTCATTAGCACTGCAGCCATTGGAGGGGGTTAACAGACCAGCCAGCCAGGCAGTCAGCATTGGCTGTAGTGACTGAGAGAGAGCAGCCTGTCTCTGTCTTGTTTCAATCTGTGCTATAAAGTCCCTGGATCTGAATGTGATGGTGACTGGCACACTTGGCATCCCTCCTAGGACCCCATTAGACCCACACCTGCCTGCCAGTGAAGTCTGGATGTGGAACTCAGGACCTAGCCCGGCCCTACACCAGAGAACCATTCTCCACTTGGTATAGGTGCCAAGCACGAAAACCCACAAGAAACCAATTCCTTTGGAGTGGACATAAAAAAGTCAACTTTGATATGGAAAGGAAAGTTCAAAGGGCAGTAATGTGTAGTATTTTCTGGTGTGTTGGTACTACTGATGTCTGTGTCTATCAGGTATGGTAGGCGCCACGTGCCTTTCCTATAATAGGCGGTTGACTCTGCTTTCTGGTTTCTAGGGAAATGTTTAATGGCCTCTTCATATAAAAAGTATTCAACGAGCACTCGTAAAAGGTTCCAGATTGACAGCTTTGCAGACTCCCTGTGTTTTGGCTCTTGTTTGCTAGGTGGGCACAGGAGATGGTGAGATGTTGGTATGGTGGCCCCCAAGGCAAGGTCTCCATAAAGGGGTGACAATCTTGTCCCTTGAGGGTACCATACCAGTGGTAATCACCCTCTCTCCCCCTGGCTGGTTAGCGGGGTAACCCCCTCCCTTTATGTGCCAACCTGACTCACAGCTGTGCTGTTTTTCCACTTCACATGGTGGATGTCTAATCCTTCTAGCTTTCCTCTCAAAGGAAACAACGGCATGACGTACCTCCAACTGAATCTCAATTACCATGTCCTTATTTCACTAAAAGAGTGACCCCTTCTCCCTTTTCCCACCCCACGCACCCCAAAAATCTCCTCACTCTCACCCATCAAATGTTTTATTCTGATAAATTCACTATTCTTTATTTCCCAGGTCTTAACAGGGGCAACGATGCTCTCCCCACGTGAGCGGCCTGCCAGGCAAGGCTTATAAAAGCTAGACTTCAATGAACGAACCCACAACGGGGTGCCTAGCACCCCGCCCACATATCTGGTTTGATTTTAAAGTGAAATTACTAAATTCCTGCCTTCCCTTTTGGAAAGCGCAGTGGAACATGCGCTCCATAAAATGCTGTGTGGGTTTGTTTGGTTGGGGGGCTCCTGGTGACGGTTAGCCGTGTGGTTTGTCTGAGCCCCATGGGGCTTGTCTGGGCACTGTGTGGGTGCTGTAAACCAGGAAGCTGTGCCGTAAACAGAGCCGGCATGGAGGGGCCCTGGGCTGAGGGCCAGGAGGGACACTACTGCTCTCCTCCTCTCTGCTCCGGGGGTAAACAGACTAGTTGCCCTGGCTTGGCCCTTGGTTCTCACTTCCTTCTGTGCCCTCATTCAATGTTCATAATGTGAATAAAAGGCATGGTCAGGTCAGGACAACGGCGAGCCCTTTAACGCTGGTGGATACACACACTGACTCTATATGTGGTATAGAGCTCATGGGTGACTGGTGGAGAGATCTAGTCATACAGCTAAGTGAACCAAGAAACCTCCACCTACTAATACCATTTTACAAGGAAATATCCTTATGCTTGACTTTATACTTAGAGCTAACTACATGGCTTGGCTGATAGGTAAATACTGTCTGTGGAGAACTCTGCTGACCCAACCTCCTCTCACCCCGGCAGCCCTGTCTGTCTAAAAGCCTCAGGCATTAAACTATAGGCCGCCATGTCCCTGTCTGTTTCAATGACGACCAATTAGGCTGCCTTCGGGCATGTCTATTACAAGCTCCAATGTTAGTCATAGTCATGTCTCAGCCAATACTGCGAGCAGTCATTCAGGCGTCACTCTCTCTGGGCGCAGAAACTCTCTTTTTCTTCAACTTTTATTCTGACACATTCCGGGCCAAAGTTCCCAGCCTCATGGTTCTATTTTCTGACTCCTAAAAATGTCATATTCTTTAGTTCTGGTTTATACGTTTCTCATAGCCACCCAGCTGGCATAGGAAAACAAAGACATGAGGGAAACAATCTCATAACAATCAAAGTATTAAAAAACGCAGCCTCCAAAATAAATCTTGAAATGTCATAGCAAATTGGACGTGGCCCTTTGCTTATTTCATTGTGCGTGGAAATACAAGGCATTGTTTCACTAATTCCCCCAGCTTTGTTACAGTGTGTGGGGCTATCTATCCTTTTAGACACGTTTCATGGGGCTTTGTCTGTCATCATTTATTAGAAATACTAAAGAAGAAGAGCAACATTAATCACCCTTTTTTGTTTATTAAAGCAATAAAGGTTTCACTGAGTGGTTTATTACCTAGCACCATATTCTGATAAGACAGGTTTTGTAGTGTAGGGTGTCTCACTAGAGTGACTAGTCTAATTACACCATGGGTTGCATCTCAAATGGCACTCTATTCCCTATATAGTGTACTACTTTTGACCAGAACCCATCAGGCATGGGCCACTATATGGAGAATAGGGTGTCATTTGGGACGCTGACCATGGTAGCACTCTGACTCAGATTCACTCGTGCAATTACACCATGCTAGCACTCTGACTGTACCCCTCCCTCCCACCCATGGAGGTTATAGGGAGCACAGGAAGGCTGTGGCTCTGGAGCACAAGCTTTATTGTGTTGTCAGGAAGTAGGACATCATCCTGGCCTTTGACCCAACACAGGCAGCAACGGCAGCATACTGCTGATTAGACAGGCGATGTCTATATTGACTCCTCTCCTTCCATAGTGCTGATGTAAGAAGCTATTACACCTGAGATGCCTGATGACGTGCAGATAGGAGCATAGTGGTGGACGGTGGTGGTTCAGCATACTGTACTATGCACTGAGGGTGGGTCATTGCTGTAGGTCATTGCTGTAGGCCATTGCTGTAGATCATCATACATTTGCAGAGATCATAGGGATTCTTTGTCTTCTAGGTCAAGCGGCTGTACTCTGCACATTCACCTGACCAGAAGAAAAATGTTGTAAAATGGCCAGGCTTTCTCTCTTCTCTTCTTTTTTGTTCTACCACAGATCAATAAGACATATCTTTCAATTTGGCAACATCTCGTCTAGGAATCTCTGTTTATAATTTCCATTGATCTAAATAGGGTTGAGTAGAGTCAAGGACATCAGGGAACAGTCACCATCCTCAGAATATGTAAACAAAGCAGTTACGTTTGACATTGACTGAAGGGGGAGTCGGTATATTATGAGTGTGTCTGTATGCTGCGCTTGTACTATCTTGATGTTTTATCTGAGGACGGATACAGACAGACAGCGATTGATACAGACCAATAACAATCTCGATCTCCAGCCTTAATGGATGATTGCTCTTTCTGTTTTTAGCCGGGCCACCATATCAGAGATCTCAAAGCCCAATCGTATGGTGGGTGTGAAAGACATAGGCGTTGCTGTTCGCAATCACCACAATCATAAATTCAGAAAACTACCATTTGTCTTTGAATAATGTAATCTTAATGATTATTTTTGCTCTGTATAACATAATTCTTTACTATAATGATTTTTATGCCCCTGACATATTGTTTGGAGGGTGACATAAAACCCCAATGACATGTGACATTTGGAAAAGGTCACTCAGCCCATCTCGGCTCACGTCTGTCTTCGTAACGCTAGCATCACCAATCTTTGTCTTGCGCTCAAAACCCACCTCCCACCCCTTTTTTCTCCCTTTTGCGTTTTTTCCTGGTTGTGTTATTATTCTTTTTTGGGGGGGCTTTTTTTCAGGAAGACAACAGGGGATAATTGTAACTGTAGGGAGAGGAGGAAAGGAAGCCATATCATCCCCCACCCGTAGGGGCCCAGGGGGGGCCACAAGCAGTATGCAGCATGTCAACCCAAGCTGTAGAGTGAGGGATGGAGGGATGGATGGAGAGAGAGAGAGGAATGACAGGGAGATGGGCTAATACTAATGTGATCAATACGTCAGAAGTGACCAGAGGCTGAGGGGGCAGGATGGGGGCTAGGTGCCTATGTTCAGTCAGATAAAAGAAAATGGGGGGATTTGACAAGTGGTGATCTGCTGTAATTAAAGGAAATTGCGTCCAAAATAAATTGCGCATTTTGTGGGATTTGGTTGGTGAGAGGCTGTCAGCACACTCTACTAAAACATGTTCAAACTAAAGGGAATTGGCTAGGATACAGGCAGTTTACCTTTTACGATCATCACAATTGGTTAAAATTGTAAAATAAAAGTTTTTACTCAGAGAAAGTAGTAGATTATCGGAAAAATAGGTTCCATATAAAAATGTAATTATGACTAAATCGTCTGACAATATTATTCAATGTTAAATACAGTAGTATTTAATTGAGGGGACATTTAATGTTAATCATTAATCACACAGATAGGTTGTCTTTTTATTCAATATCTCTTTCACTGTTTTAGAAATGTAACCGGTCAAAAGAGAAACCATCATCCCCTGCCTGTATCTCTTGACTCTCTTATTTCATCCTGCTGTGGAGTTCCACCCTGACAACCCTCTGCTTCAAAATTACAGTTTTCTGACAACTGTATCTTATGGTCTTAAAATGGCTGACCCCTGACCTCAATTTCCCAATGGATGTTTTTTGAGTAGGAGATCCTTTTGGAGGACATGAAATATGCATTGTGATGCAGGCAGGGGTGGCCTGACCTAAGGTCGTAAATTACAGAGGAGCTCAGTGGTGCTGTAGGCTCACTCCTCGCAGTATGACCAAGGCGGAGCAGGGACAGGAATGGGGACGGGGCGGACGGAGGTCATCTGGGCGGAGCTGGACCCGGCTTGTTTGTGGTAGCTCCATCCCAAATGGCAACCTACTCTATATAGTGCACTACTTTTGACGAAATTCCTATTGGCCCTGGTCAAAGAAGTTCACTGTATAGGGAATAGGCTGCCATTTGAGACACAGCGGGTATCTGCTGGGTGACCGGTGGCCTGGCAGCAGAGGACTGGAGGGGGTTGCAGCAGTAATGTATGGACTGTAACACTCAGTGCTTATGCCCTGACAGCTTTAATGGTGATGGTCATATTATAGAGAGAGCAGAGAGTGAAAGGGGTGCTTGATGTGGATCGCCCTGTGACAGATGCAAATAGTAAAGACACTGAAGTGTCCGTGTGTGTTTGTGTATCCGTGTTTGTGTGTACCGCAGCGGATACGTCCCTGTGTACCCCAAATGAGTCAGTCCGTCAGGCTAATTAAGCACAGCTGCTGACTAATGAATCAGGCTAATGTTAATGATCAGTGCTTTTAACGCTGATGAGAAACTGAGCCTTACTGTGGTGTTCATGGAGGCTGGCATTCGTTAGCAGCAGTGGTATATTTCTAGCACAGTTCCAGATATGTCTGTGCTGCCTTGAAACAGGCTAGACCATAGAAGTTGGTAAGACAGTACAAACAGATATACAACCAGGCTTATGTATTTCTGGGAGGGCAACATGATCATTTTCCCGATGTTAGCGGAGTGAGATATTGAGATATGTGGTCCAGCGGTTGGAACAGAGTGGCATGTTTCATAGAGGTTTCTGCACAGCACAGCAGCCCATCTCTTTGTCATGCTGCCTGTGGTGCTTCCTTCCTCACCCCCAACACTGTTACTGATATTCAATCCTGCTCGCTCTGTGATTCAGTCCCTCCTGTGTTTCTGATGGTTATTTAAAGGAAGGCAGCCGTGTTGGGTCTTCGTAATGTGGTGGTATCATAACCCATACTTCCTGGATCACATCACATCATGTCACAGACACACACACACACACACACACACACTAGACTCTACACACACACACACACACACACACACACACACACACACACACACACACACACACACACACACACACACACACACACACACACACACACACACACACACACACACACACACACACACACACACACCTCAGCCAGCCAATAGACTAGGACATGCCTGTCCGTTACAGTAAGGAAAGGGGCCCAGTGTTTGTGGTTTCTGGGGAGTGTAACTGACTGACCTCATGCAGGTACACCTTTTCCTGGTATTACACAACAACAGCCCCCATTGGTCCCCTGTCTGTTGCCACATTCACCACAGTTCTGTCTCTGCTCTTCTCTCTGTGACATAACCGTTCCCCCTTGTTACCAGGAGAATGAGAGGGTCGAACCAACACAATGTCACACCATTTGTGATATAGATGTCAGGGAGATTTAGAAAATGTCTTATAGTTCAATATACCATTCAAATAATATTACATATTTTAATGACACTGTTATTATCACATTTACAGTAACGTATTTTTGTTGTAATAAATTGATTTCCTATTTTTTTATTTAGGAAAAAACATATATAAGGTATATATAAAAACATACTGCAGCTCCAGTCATGATCTGGAGCCAACAAAACTAATGACATGACATGTGTCCTGTAGCACCATGCTTGCTGACTCCAGACCTATGTACAGCAGTACCACTGCCTGCCAAACAACATAAATTAAAGCAGCAATCCCAGCACCTCATCGTCTCCTAAACCCAGCTGACACTCTGCTGTTTAAGCACAAAAGTTCTGGCTTGTGTTCCAAATTGTACCCAATTCGGTTCATAGTACACTATTTTTGACCAGAGCCCTATGTGCCCTAGTCAAAAGTTGCGCACTATAAAGAGAAAAGTGTGCCACTTAGGATGAAGAACCTGGTTGTGTTCTGCTATTCTGCTGTGATTGAGAGCTTAAGTGAGTTTAGGCCGCAGAGTTTTCTCCCGTAAACATTCTGAGCACTTGAGCCGTTCGGAGGCTGAGACTCGTTTGCCCTTGTAAATAAACATGTTTGCTAGCTGTGTTTCTCAAGGATCCGAAAGTGTCTCTATGTCTCTGAGTTTTGTGTCATTCTCATCTCCATATCATGGCAAGTATCTCATCTAGGTAGATCTGTACATACAGTATATATCTATTTCTGTAGTCACTGTGATCGAAGCTAACTAACGGTATATATCATGCCACCTAGCTATAATTGATGCCTTTCTGTCTGTTTGTTAGTGTACCTGTTGTGTAAAGTTTGAGAACTGATATAGCAGGGGGTTGTCTGACAGACACACGCACGCTGTCATAGCCAGAGCTCCTGATAAGGGAACGCTTGATGGATTGATTTTGTTATTTTGTTCTGACGTCTAGCATCCACCCACGCTGGCCCTTTTAATGTAAGATAAAAGAGGGCTGCTGTCTTTTGTTTGCGGTGGCGAGGAGGTAGGAGCCTAGCTGCCTCGTGTTATTTGCCAATTTAATGTGAGACTCTGAGGTTGCTTCCTTGTTTGTGGGATATGTTCGCCACAAATTGGGGCGGTGGGTTTGGGAGTGATGGGGGTCCATGTGTGTTTTGTATAGATGTGAATGTCTTAACAGTATTACCTGGATTAAGACAAAGGATATTATGCTTTAATTAAATGATCATCCTGGCCCGCACCCCTCCCCCTTACCCAAACCTAGCACCGCTCATTTTTTATTTTTGAATTTGCACTCTTATGTGTCCTCTAAGTGTTTTAGAATTATTAGATTTGACTAAGACAATTACTGTTTATTATTGTCAAGAAATTAACATACACTACCATACATTTATCAGACGCAATAAGTGCAAGAGGGACTGACAATCATACAGCCTAATGCTAATCCCCCCAGTGTAAATACTGGTGGTCAACTCAAAGCACTGTTCTGGAGTGTCACATTCTGGTGTGATTTTACTCCTGTCATTTTTGGGGGGATAACAGAGCACTGTCTGCTTGTAAAGATACTCTAATCCCTCGTAGGATCCCTTTGTCACAGGAATAGGGTCACGGTTTGAGGTGAGTGGGTTGCGAGGGTTGCATGCGTTTTTTTTGTCTCCTTATCTAGTGTGGGTCAGCTCCTGGTAGCTAGCGTTGGGAGGAAGAACAACCCTCGCCTCCTTCCCTTCCTAATCTTGTTTGCCATTGCTAAATGAGCTGCCCTTGCTAGGTGTGTTAGCAGCTAATGAATTTACAACCTGATAGTGAAGCCCAGGACTGGCAGGGGTCATAAGAAATGGAGAAAAAAAAGGTAATTAACATTTATTAGCTGCCTTGTCATCTAGCTGTGTCTGTGTGGTGATTGGTTGTATGGAACCAGAGTATGGGGTAGTATTGCAGTGATCAATACATTTTTAATCATCTCAGGAGAGATTATGGAGACTCCGATGAACTCCAGACTGGCTGGAGTCTGTCAATAAACAGGGTATGGGTCACACTGCAATGTACCATGTGTATCCTGGCTTATCAACAGAATACAACCCACCCTAGCCGCTGGCTGCTGTCATGACACCTGTGTCCCAAGTGACATCCTATTCATTATATAGTACACTATTTTGATCAGAGCTCATATGGCTGATTAAAATAATGTACTATGTAGGGCAGGGATCACCAACTAGACTCAACTGTGGGCCAATGTTTTCTTGAGAGGATTGTCAGGGGCCTGCAACATAATTAAAAGTCATTTGTAGACTACAAACTGACCACAAGAAGCTCAAACTAATATAATATTTGACTAAAACATAATCATTTCAAACCTTGCTTACATGCGTGGGAATACTTTGGAACAGATTTCCGAAATTAAAATTCCTTGGAGCTGATTTACTGGTGGGGGGGCAAATAAAATCACCTGCCGGCCGCCAGTTGGAAAATCGTGATGTAGAGAATAGGGTGCCATTTGGGACCGCCCATCACCCACAACCACCTTGGCACCACCCACAACAGACCCACATCAGTGCTATCATCTCTGTCTATCTATCTATCCACCACATGACACAAGACTTAACTCCTATAACGAGACACAAGAGAGCTCAAATGGATTGTCCACAGCTCCTTTGAACCCTAAAGCTGCTATGTTCACATCAACTGTTCAGGAAATGGTTGTTGTTGAACACGACATCAAAGACCGTCCTTTTTCCCTTCAAAGCCCACTTCCCCTTAGTGTATAGGAAAGAGAGGCTAATGGGGAATAGATACTAGATACTAGACTAATGCTCTGTTGAAGGAATATAGATGGATGGATCGGGAGGGGAAAAAGAACTACATGACTTATCGAGTGTTACCCATGGGGTTGATTCTTCACAGACAGTTTTCATGGCAAGCGGTAGTTGCTAGTTAAAAGTTAATAACTTTATTGCTTGAAAGGCCCTCATTCATCACAGACAGTTTGTTTATCGAGCATTGTGACGGCACACTGTAGACAGGGCTCGGCTTACTGCACTGATAAATGGAGATTGCAGGAAGGTGTCCCTCTGTGTGTTTTGTGTGTCAGCGTGTATGTCAGTGTGTGTGTCAATGTGTGTGTCCCTGTGTGTGTTCCTCGGTCATATTGGGCAATGTTTTTAGCTTTTTAATTCATGGATATTTCATTATTTAGATACCTATTTCCTCTTTAAATTTGTTTTGCTTACATGCAAATCAAATCAGATCTTATTTGTCACATGCGCTGAATATAACCTTACAGTAAAATGCTTACTTACAAGCCCTTAACCAACAGTGCAATTTTAAGAAAATAAGAACTAGGAAAATATTTACTAAATAAACTAAAGTTTAAAAAAAGCAACACAATAAAATACCAATAATGAGGCTATACACAAGGTGTACTGAAAAAGAGTCCATGTGTGGGGATACAGGTTAGCTGAGGTAGTTGAGGTACTATGTACATGTAGGTAGGGATCAAGTGACTATGCATAGATAATAAACAGCGAGTAGCAGCAGTGTAAAAACAAAAGTAGTGTCAATGCAAATAGTCCGGGTGGCCATTTGATTAATTGTTCAGCAGTCTTATGGCTTGGGGTTATAAGCTGTTAAGAAGCCTTTTGGACCGAGACTTGGCGCTCCGGTACCACTTGCCATGCTGTAGCAGAGAGAACAGTCTATGACTAGAGTGGCTGGCGTCTTTGACAATTTTTAGGGCCTTCCTCTGACACCGCCTGGTATAGAGGTCTTGGATGGCAGGAAGTTTGGCCCCAGTGATGTACTGGGCCGTATGCACTACCCACTGTAGCACCTTATGGTCGGATGCTGAGCAGTTGCCATGCCAGACAGTGATGCAACCAGTCATGATGCACTCGATGGTGCAGCTGTAGAACTTTTTGAGGATCTGGGAACCCGTACCAAAGGAACTTGAAGCTCTCGACCCGCTCCACTACAGGCCAATCAATATGAAAGTGGGTGTGCTCGACCCTCCTTTTCCTGTAGTCCACGATCAGCTCCTTTGTCTTGATCAAATCAAATCAAATCAAATTTATTTATATAGCCCTTCGTACATCAGCTGATATCTCAAAGTGCTGTACAGAAACCCAGCCTAAAACCCCAAACAGCAAGCAATGCAGGTGTAGAAGCACGGTGGCTAGGAAAAACTCCCTAGAAAGGCCAAAACCTAGGAAGAAACCTAGAGAGGAACCAGGCTATGTGGGGTGGCCAGTCCTCTTCTGGCTGTGCCGGGTGGAGATTATAACAGAACATGGCCAAGATGTTCAAATGTTCATAAATGACCAGCATGGTCGTATAATAATAAGGCAGAACAGTTGAAACTGGAGCAGCAGCACGGCCAGGTGGACTGGGGACAGCAAGGAGTCATCATGTCAGGTAGTCCTGGGGCATGGTCCTAGGGCTCAGGTCCTCCTCCGAGAGAGAGAGAAAGAGAGAATTAGAGAACGCACACTTAGATTCACACAGGACACCGAATAGGACAGGAGAGGTACTCCAGATATAACAAACTGACCCTAGCCCCCCGACACATTAACTACTGCAGCATAAATACTGGAGGCTGAGACAGGAGGGGTCAGGAGACACTGTGGCCCCATCCGAGGATTGATCACATTGAGGCAGAGGTTGTCCTGGCACCACATTGCCAGGTCTCTGACCTCCCTATAGGCTGTCTCTTTGTTGTCGGTGGGTGATCAGGCCTACCACCATTGTGTCATCGGTAAACTTAATGATGGTGTTGGAGTTGTGCTTGGCCATGCAGTTGTGGGTGAACAGGGACTACAGGAGGGGACTAAGCATGCACCCCTGAGGGGCCCCAGTGTTGAGGATCAGCGTGGCATATGTGTTGTTGCCTACCCTTACCACCTGGGGGCAGCCCATCAGGAAGTCCAGGATCCAGTTGCAGAGGGTCCTTAGATTAATGATGAGCTTTGTGGGCACTATGGTGTTAAATGCTGAGCTGTAGTTAATGAACAGCATTCTCACATAGGTGTTCCTTTTGTCCAGGTGGGAAAGGGCATCGTGGAGTGCAATTGAGATTATGTCATCTGTGGATCTGTTTGGGCGGTATGCGAATTGGAGTGGGTCTAGGGTGTCTGGGATGATGGTGTTGATGGCTACAGACGTAGTGACAGAATGGCGTCGGAGGGAATGGCAACACCTAACCTTTTTGATTTCTTTTTGATTTTTACAAAAGAATCATTACATTTCTTTTCACTCTACTAAACAATCATTTTACTGCCACTCTGCTCATGTAATCTGTACCATTTCTTAAAATGAAAATATTTCCTACATTTACACTGCCACTTTTTACACTGTCCATAATTTATGAAGTCTGAAGTGTGACTGAACTGTCTTTCCTTTCCCTAAGCCTCGGTGACCTGCTGTCTAGGGGACATACAGTGACGCAGATGTGTGTGTAGAAAGAGAGTCATGGCTCAGCCCAGCCGGTCCAGCCAAAGCCCCAATTCCTTCCGGCAGCTCGTGGGGCACTGAGCCTGGGTCCCAGCACTGTAAATTAGCTGCCTCGTCTGGAGGTTTGTAGTGTTAATAGCTCAAGGTCACCGCCATAAACTGGAGGAGACAGAGAGGCCAGCCAAGCCCCGCGTGCTCCAGAGCTTCTGGGGGGGATGATGGTGGTTGTGATATCTCCCACTGTTCTCTCCAACCAACCTACATCCATCAATCTATCTGCCCCTATCTTTATGTTATGGAGTCTCTAAGATCTTTAAGAGCGGGAGGTTCTTCTCTGCCATGCAGCCCCTGTTTTAAGATTTCCAAAGTGATAAATGGGAGTGTGAAAAATGAACAGTTAGTTGTTTTTTACTCCTAACTAATAGGGCCCGCTGTAAGAGTGCCTTTAGACCTGCTGTAAGAGTACCTTTAGGCCTGCTGTAAGAGTACCTTTAGGCCTGCTGTAAGAGTGCCTTTAGACCTGCTGTAAGAGTGCCTTTAGGCCCGCTGTAAGAGTGCCTTTAGACCCGCTGTAAGAGTGCCTTTAGACCCGCTGTAAGAGTGCCTTTAGGCCTGCTGTAAGAGTGCCTTTAGACCTGCTGTAAGAGTGCCTTTAGGCCCGCTGTAAGAGTGCCTTTAGACCCGCTGTAAGAGTGCCTTTAGACCCGCTGTAAGAGTGCCTTTAGACCCGCTGTAAGAGTGCCTTTAGGCCTGCTGTACGAGTGTCTTTAGGCCTGCTGTAAGAGTGACTTTAGGCCCGCTGTAAGAGTGCCTTTAGGCCCGCTGTAAGAGTGCCTTTAGACCCGCTGTAAGAGTGCCTTTAGACCCGCTGTAAGAGTGCCTTTAGGCCCGCTGTAAGAGTGCCTTTAGACCTGCTGTAAGAGTGCCTTTAGGCCTGTTGTAAGAGTGCCTTTAGACCTGCTGTAAGAGTGCCTTTAGGCCTGCTGTAAGAGTGCCTTTAGGCCTGCTGTAAGAGTGCCTTTAGACCTGCTGTAAGAGTGCCTTTAGGCCTGCTGTAAGAGTGCCTTTAGACCTGCTGTAAGAGTGACTTTAGGCCCGCTGTAAGAGTGCCTTTAGGCCCGCTGTAAGAGTGCCTTTAGGCCCGCTGTAAGAGTGCCTTTAGGCCTGCTGTAAGAGTGCCTTTAGGCCTGCTGTACGAGTGTCTTTAGGCCTGCTGTAAGAGTGACTTTAGGCCCGCTGTAAGAGTGCCTTTAGGCCCGCTGTAAGAGTGCCTTTAGGCCTGCTGTAAGAGTGCCTTTAGGCCTGCTGTACGAGTGTCTTTAGGCCTGCTGTAAGAGTGACTTTAGGCCCGCTGTAAGAGTGCCTTTAGGCCCGCTGTAAGAGTGCCTTTAGGCCTGCTGTAAGAGTGCCTTTAGGCCTGCTGTAAGAGTGCCTTTAGGCCTGCTGTAAGAGTGCCTTTAGACCTGCTGTAAGAGTGCCTTTAGGCCTGCTGTAAGAGTGCCTTTAGACCTGCTGTAAGAGTGACTTTAGGCCCGCTGTAAGAGTGCCTTTAGGCCCGCTGTAAGAGTGCCTTTAGGCCCGCTGTAAGAGTGCCTTTAGGCCCGCTGTAAGAGTGCCTTTAGGCCCGCTGTACGAGTGTCTTTAGGCCTGCTGTAAGAGTGACTTTAGGCCCGCTGTAAGAGTGCCTTTAGGCCCGCTGTAAGAGTGCCTTTAGGCCTGCTGTAAGAGTGCCTTTAGGCCTGCTGTACGAGTGTCTTTAGGCCTGCTGTAAGAGTGACTTTAGGCCCGCTGTAAGAGTGCCTTTAGGCCCGCTGTAAGAGTGCCTTTAGGCCTGCTGTAAGAGTGCCTTTAGGCCTGCTGCTGCTGTTGCTTGTACGACTGATTTTACAACATTACACTGTGATGGGTCATCATCAGACAATGGCCATTCCCTTCTTTTTTCTTAACACACCACCACCTCCATCTCTTCCCTCGCTCCCTCTCCCCTCCGCCATCCCTCCCTCCACCAGGCCTTACCACTGCCCTCCAGCAAACCAGCATGCAGCTGTGGTTCTGTTGGTGCCACCGTCCCCACCGTCCCTGTCACAATAGAACCATTAACACTGGGCCACAAAGACACAAAGAGGCTGGTACACTGCCCACCTCTTAACACACTGCATTGTTCTTGCTGGCCAGCGACTCTGCCTCAGACCACTCAATCAGTCATAGGGTGTGAATAAAACATTACGAAATAACAACACACATATGGTAGGGGTAGAATATGAAGGCATTTCCATTTTTTGTATTTTTGATTTTTTTACAATTTGAAACTCAAAATAATGAATTACGAAGATAACTGTGGATGTGTGCAATCAGAACAGCGAGCAAGCGGAGGTTTCATTTTTCAACAATATTGAATTCTATAAATGGTCCTCAGTCAAGTGCAAAATAAGAAGTTAGATTCTCCCTGTGTGGGAGTGTGTCTCTGTGTCAGTGTCTGTGTGTGCATTGTGCAGCCCAATCGGTGGGGCTGAGGCAGAGGCTGAGCACATTGTTTTCCGGCTGAGAGTGCTCTGTAATTCAGGCTCAGTGAACCTCCAGTTCCCCTGGCTGGTTCCCGGTCCCCACCAGACCTGTTGATGGGCCCCTTCCGTCAGCCCGCGGGAGGCTGGAGTGATAAATGTCCCTTATCGCTATTGTCATTGTAATAGCTCCACAACAGGCCTGTGAGATGGGGAATGGGACAGAGTTATCACCGGCTCCTGCAGGTGAAGAATACACATCAAGCTGCCAATCACCCACCCTGAAAATTGCTCTGAGATTTGAGTCCCCAGACAGCCAGCTAGACAACAGCCAAAGCTCCATCTCTCCCTCTCTCCCTCTCCTCTCTCATTGCTGCTATTATACTCCTCTCCTCCATTGCTTTATTTCACCTTTTTTTTTAGGCTTAAACTCCTAAAAACCACCGTTACCTGTCAATCGTTGAGGGCTTTTTTTCCCTTCTCCCCTCCTTTCCGACCCTGTTACTCAAGATGGTTAAAATCAAGCTGCTCAGCTCGTCTCTGTAGCGGCAGTTTGTAGGAGAGATAAGAGGCAGAGGCTCGGCGTCCCACATGGCATCTTATCCCTACATAGTGCCCTATGGGTCCTGGTCAAAAGTAGTGCACTTTATAGGGAATACTAGGGTGTCATTTGGGACACAGCCAGTGAAGAGGGTTAATGTGTGAGCACCAGCAAAAACCATTCTCAAGCTCTTTAATGTTCTATTGATTGGCCGTGCACCCGTTCTGAACTGAGAATTTGCTACGATACACCAGGAAGAGAGTGGACTTTAGAGCCTCTTTCTCCCAGCCTCTTCCTCTACTACCTCGTACCGTACAGTAAGACCCAGGGCTGAGGATGAGGAGGCTAGTATAGGATCAGAACATCCCGGCAGTGTTGCCCGCTACACACATAGTGACTAGGACTCCTAATCAGAGGGGTTAAAGAGAGCATCCAGCCCTGTTAAGAGAGAAGTGGTCGAAGAGTAACATCGCCCTCTGCTGTTAGAACTCATATCACACTCTGAGAGGAGAGGAGTAGAGGAGGAGGCACAGCCCGAGACAGATCCAACTGTGTAAGAGCGAGAGAGAGCGAAAGAGAGCGAGAAAGAGAAAGAGAGAGCAGCGAGGAGCAGGGATAAGATCACAATGATGTCCAATTGCGGAGGCTGTGCCGTGGTGTGATGGCAATCGGAGCGTGTCTGATTGTCCCCACCCCCACCCCTCCGGGGCCCCAGGCAGCCCTCCAGGACCCCGTAGCTCCTTTTATCACCCATCCTACAGGTCTCTCTGCCCTCTGTAATACCCAGTCCTCCATGCCTGATAGCCATCACAGCCCACTCCTCAGCTCCCATCAGCCTCTCAGCCCTACAATCCCTGCCTTTATTAAGACTCCCCTCTCTCTCTCTTTCTCTCTCAATCCCTCACTCTGCTATGCAGCCTCTCCACAGTGCAGAGAAAACAGACATTCTGATACTGTTCTCAGACCAGGGGAAATATAGCAGGCAGCAGCCCCAGAGATAGAGATATGCAGGCACACTGAGGGATTATCCGAGTTCCCCCGTTTGTGACAAGGGCTGATAACAGTTAGAGCTGAAAGGGGATGGGGGCTGAGCGAGGCTGAGCGTTTCAGACTGACGGAGAGCAAGAGGTGTCAATCCACCACCGGGGGAATTACAGGGGAGAAACAGAGCCATCTGAATGATCCTCTCAACAGGAACAATAGGATATTATGACATGTAGCCTTTAAAGGGGGAATGGAGAGGTTTGAATAGACACCAGTTTTGGTGTATTTCTGATTTGCATCTTGCATTTATATTTCCCTATTTATCCCCTAATCATTCTAGGAATCTCACTGTGTGTATCCTGACATCATTGTGACGTTCCAATGCTGGCCATATATCAGACAAAGCAATTGCCCTTTAAATCAAAGGTTGTCGAGGTCTAGTTTTCTGCAAGGCAACTTGAACAAACAAGTAGTAAGTGACTGACTAAGGAGCCAAATGCAAGCTGTCCAGTCCTGCCCTGTTCTGTCCAGTCCTGCCCTGTTCTGTCCAGTCCTGGCTAGCACAGCATTGTGTTGAGAGATGTCTAACTAGCAGCATGCCTGGTTATTATTCCCCTGCTTTATTGCTCTGACCCCCAGGCCATATTTCTGAGGCTCAGTGCTCCTGACACAGTCCGTCTGGCAGATGAGCATGGGAGGGAGAACGAGGGTGATGTGGAGTGTGTGTGCAGCACGTGTGCGTGCGCAGGCCTAGGCCTGCTTGTGCATGAATGCTTCTGTGCATGTTTGTGCCCCAAAAAGTGTGTGTGTGTGTGTGTGGGGGGGGGGGTGGTATACCTCCCCTCCCCTCTCCTCCACTATAGACAGGTGCCATGTTAACAGCAGTGTTGTCCTATGAGCCACGGTAGCCCAGCCACGGTAGCCCCAGTCAAGGAGGAGGAGGATGAGAGGTGGGGGTCTACTCTGGGCTAAGGCTGTAAATGGCTTGTGAGATGGGGGTGTTAGCTGGTGTCAGTGTACCATAAGCTGAAAGATGAGCACAGGCTAGGAACAGGAAATCTCCTCCTCTCCTCCTCTCCTCCTCCTCTCCTCCTCTTCCTCTCCTCTTCTCCTCCTTTTCCCCCTCTCTCCTTCTCATCTTCCCTCCTATCCATGTGTAAAAGGAACTCTGTTTCAGGCTGTGTGGGGGTCGCAGGGGCAGGGTGGAGAGGTTAGAGATGTGCACCATTGTCTCTGATCCAACACCCCTCCCTGTGTTCCTGGGAGAGAGAGTGAGTTCTCTGCATGCAAAGCGTGGGGTCAGAAGGCAGACCATTTGGTGAACGTGGCGGTGATAGATATGATTGATCACCCAAGCCCTCAGCGCTTTCTCTTGTAACTTTCAAATCATTAAGCCTTTACAGTCTTATGCAGATTTTATGACTCCGCCAAGGACCCATTTTCAGATCTATATTAGTGAAACAGGGAATGGTCGCGAGCCAAGGCCGCAGACTGTAGTATAGCCCTGTGCTCTGTGTACTTTCAACCACTGTGAGATACATTTTCTAAATAATACTATCAAATAGGTAAAATATCCAAAATATAGCATTATGAGTCTCATGGGGTGAAGTGACATGGTGACATGAAAACGCATAAAGATACAAGTCATAAATCCATGAATGAATGTATTTAAATGGTTAGGCATGTCGGCAGTGTGTCTTTTTAGGCTTGTGTGCATGTGTGTGCCTTTGTGTCTATGAATGTGTGTGCATGTGTGTGCATTTGTGTCTATGAATGTGTGTGTGTGTGTGTGTGTATCCGTGTCAGGCTTGAGGTGTGACACACCATCTAAAATGTAGTGACAGGCGGTGGGTGTTAATAACAGGGGAGGAGGGAGACGAAAGCTCTCTCCCCTCTACTGCCTGATGACAGGCAGCTCTACCCCAGACAGGCTATTTCCCATTCAGCCTCCACTCCCAACCTGCATTCAGCCCCACCGTTAGAATTCAATTAACTCGACTGGCCGCTGTTGTGTCACCATTAGAGATAATTAGTTAAAACATCAGAGTATAAACAGTTAATTGGCTTTGGTAATTAATTTCCCCACTCAAGCATATGAGAGCGAGGGAGAGAGTGAGGGAGAGAGGGAAGGAGAGAGTGAGGGAGAGAGGGAAGGAGAGAGAGGAAGAGGCAGAGAATAGAGAGAGAGCAAAAGAGAGCGGGAGAGGGCGAGAGAGAGAGAGAGAGAGAGAGAGAGAGAGAGGAGGAGGACGGTGGTGTTGGTGGTGGTGATAAAGGGAAACCTATGGGGGTTAGCTATCTGTGGCTGAGCGCTAGCTATCAATTACTGTTAAGCATTATTCAGGATGTGCTCCCGCTCCACTCCCTGGTGGCAAACAGGCGGCAAATAACACTCTCAGCAGCAGGCAGCCGACAACAGCAGCCAGCTGACAACAACAGCCGACAACTTCCCCAAAGTCCCTGCTAAAACTGAGAGGGGAAGAGGGATCCCGGCATAGTCAACATGCAGCACTAAAGAGCTAGCTAGCCTCATCAGCTAAAACTAAACAACCAAAACAAAACCCATCTTAAGCAATGGATGTACTTTTAACAGAGTAGAGACATCATCTCCTGTTGAACAGTGAGGGGAAGGAAGACCGTGCTTAGTGCTCTAACCACTTACCCTGTTGAAGGGCTGTATTAACTAGAGAAGCCTATTGTTGTTCTGAAATGGGGGATATGCAGTGGTTGTGAATGGGTGCAAACAGAATGGTGTTTTGGTGGTGGAGGTAGTTAAGTGCTTAGTCATTTTAGTGGTGGAGGTAGTTAAGTGCTTAGTCATTTTGGTGGTGGAGGTAGTTAAGTGCTTAGTCATTTTGGTGGTGGAGGTAGTTAAGTGCTTAGTCATTTTGGTGGTGGAGGTAGTTAAGTGCTTAGTCATTTTGGTGGTGGAGGTAGTTAAGTGCTTAGTCATTTTGGTGGTGGAGGTAGTTAAGTGCTTAGTCATTTTGGTGGTGGAGGTAGTTAAGTGCTTAGTCATTTTGGTGGTGGAGGTAGTTAAGTGCTTAGTCATTTTGGTGGTGGAGGTAGTTAAGTGCTTAGTAAACCCCTGTGTTAAAAGTGCTGATCTCGGCCCCAGCACTGACACTGCTGTTTCTCCTTCCACCATGATGAGCCCTTTGGGATGGAAATGAGTCCTGACCACAGCAGATCAGCCCACTCCCTGCTAGAAGCTAGAGACACACCTCAACTCTGTACAGCTGAAGGTACAATTGAATAGGGGAGTCAGCGTAGAGAAGTTGGCTTTTGACTCGCTCATCACGGCCCTATCTGAGTTACTGAGAAATATTGAGCTGGTGAGAAATGGTCTATCTGAATGGGATTTGCCCACACACTCACTCCGCCCTCCTCACTTCACACCCTCTTAAGGTGTCCGCATGCTTCCCAGCCCAAACTGTTCGGAAGAGTAAATATTTTTGTTATTTCTTTATTTTTTTCGGCTGTTCGGGCACAAGGCCAGCCAAAGTTTGGAAGCTGAAGTCTACATCCTTCGTCCGTGATTGATCAACTGTAGGGATTCTTCAATAAAGTCTTTGTTGTCATTCAACGAGAGACGACTTGTTTTCATGCACATTTTTTCATTAGTTAGATGTAATATTGAGTGACTAAGATCTCCTCTGTAAAAACATCTAAATTAACAACAGATTTCTTACTTTATCTTAGATTAATTCAGACTATTTTGAAAGAAGTGTATACTGGCTACGGGTCGTTCATTTCGGCTAGCCACCAGCCGACCAGAAGCATGCTGACGCCTTTACCCCACACCTCCGCAGTGCTAAACCCCACCCAGCAACTTCAGAGGGAGGCAACCCAGGTTAGGACCCATACCTCAAACCCTGCCCACTCAGCAGGCCAAGTAGGGCCCCAAGTGTTCTCAGGAATACATGATTTCTCTAGCTAGCCTAAGTTGCAAATAGATCCATATTTAAGTAGAGATTCTACTCTACCAGCTCCTCCTCTATTTCCCCTTCATCCCCTACTACCCAGGCCGTCTCCCTCTCCTGCCAACAGTAATGTCCCTTTCCCCTGGGGACTACTGAAGGAGGAGGTGGGGGGGATAAGGGGGAGGTGGGGGAGATAAGAGGGAGGTGGGAGTGCTGTGAATGTGTGGTGTTGGCCACTGTCTCTATGCTCAATTCTCTGCTGAAGCTCCCTCCCTCCCAGGACTAGCAGCCGGGGGCCGTGGGGGGCTTGGGGGGGGCCGGGGAGTACAAGGCTGAGTGGAGAGGCAGGCAGGCTGGCAGATCTAACCCAGCAGTATCACCCTCATTTCCTGGGTCAGCGCCTGGGTAATGGTCTATTAATTTGCTCCATTCTCCCCTGTGAGGCAAAACTCAATCTCCCAGTCCCTGGCATACTGCTATACCGTCGACAAGGTGATTGATTGAATAAACAGCTGTCACTAGCGTGCTCGCCCCGCCACCACCATGAGCCACTCTCCCCTTTCACCCCCCTTACACCACCCCCGTCAACCCCCCAACTCCATAACCCCCACCAGCACACACACATACACACACACAAACCACACGCCCTCCCGCCACTGCTTCAGAAGGTGTTAAAACTTCAGTAAATCACTTAGCTAATGATTTATCCCATTGTTTTGAAGTCAGCCTACATGATGGCATTGTTTAGATTTTTGTATGGATTGTATCAAGTCCTCATTGCGTTTTCCATCTGTAAGTGTAAACTGTCACTGTTAGCATTTGAATCACATTTTGACAGGCAGAACAACAGAAGCTCTCCCCCTTTGGCCCTTCATTCTGCTCACGGAGAGGAGATTGCATTTGCTTTTTTTAAAGTGACAACGGAGCTCGGGTTTGGAACTGGCAGAGTGATCCATTTTGAGCAGGGTGTGGAACACTGGTATTTAAAAGCACAATGCATCACTGTCAGAGCTGGAGCAGGAGAGCAAGCGAGCAGCCCCCTGTGTGCTAGCTAGTGTGCTCCTCTCCTCCCCACCTTGCTCCTCACACCGGCAGGCACGGGGGCGTCAAACTGAAGATGACCCCGTTCCATTTCATCAAACGTCCTCTGAATGAACAGCCAAGCTCCGCCTCCCACCACCTCACTGCAATCAGCCCAGTAACTGTCCAGCCTGCTTAAATCACCACTCACTTAGAATAAACTAAATCACACACACACACACACACACACACACACACACACGCAGGCAAACACACACATATATGTGTACACACAAACACCCCTTGCCGGCTCCATTGCCTTAATTCGTCTCATTTTGACTTTAAAGCCCACATTTTCCATTATGAAGATGACTTCAGGGGACTCACCTTGCGTTGATTTAGGGTAGTGGGGAACCCAAAATGAAGGGTGACAGGATTGGTGGATTTATTTGATTGTGCATGCGAGGCAGTGTCATTTTGGAGAGGGGGATGAGATGAGGATGAGAGGGGGATGAGTGGGGGTGTTACAGCCTCAGGCAAGGCAAGGAGGAGAGGAAAGAATCTCTAAAGGAGAAAAAAAAGGCCCCTGCGAATCAAATCAAATTCCCCTTATCACACATTATTTGAAGACGTTATCTGGCAGGGTAATGCGGTTACACATTGAGTTTCGGCTGAGAGATTTCATTGTTTACTGATGTTGGCGGGTAGTAAGGGCGAGGCGATGGGAGGGATAGGAGGAGGGTAGCGGGTGTAAACACTTGATGCATGTCGGGAAACTCATTTACAGCTCACTGGCATGGAAAACAAGAGGAAAATGCAACTAGGTGGACAAGGAGAACACACTTCTTCAAGGGCACCCAGACAGGCTCCATATGTAGGCAATTTGTAATTCCATTTACCAAACTGTTTGTGTGTGGCGGCTCCATTCGGCTCACCTCAGCTCACCTCAGCTCACCTCAGCTCCCCTTAGCATAACCTCAGCTCACCTCAGCTCACCTCAGCTCACCTCAGCTTACCTCAGCTCACCTCAGCTCCCCTCAGCTTACCTCAACTCACCTCAGCTCACCTCAGTTCCCCTCAGCATAACCTCAGCTCACTTCAACTCACCTCAGTTTACCTCAGCTCACCTCAGCTCCCCTCAGCATAATCTCAGCTCACCTCAGCGTACCTCAGCTCACCTCAGCTCCCCTCAGCTCCCCTCAGCATAACCTCAGCTCAGCTCACCTCAACTCCCCTCAGCTCCCCTCAGCTCACCTCAACTCACCTCAGCATAACCTCAGCTCAGCTCACCTCAACTCCCCTCAGCTCCCC
Source organism: Oncorhynchus tshawytscha (assembly GCF_018296145.1). Taxonomy (NCBI): domain Eukaryota; kingdom Metazoa; phylum Chordata; class Actinopteri; order Salmoniformes; family Salmonidae; genus Oncorhynchus; species Oncorhynchus tshawytscha. The sequence continues at coordinate 56,426,000 of NC_056438.1, read as the reverse complement.
TCAGCTCACCTCAGCTCCCCTCAGCTCACCTCAGCTCCCCTCAGCTCACCTCAGCTCACCTCAGCTCCCCTCAGCACCCCTCAGCTCACCTCACCTCAGCTCCCCTCAACTCACCTCAGCTCACCTCAACTCAGCTCACCTCAACTCACCTCAACTCACCTCAGCTCACCTCAGCTCACCTCAACTCACCTCAACTCACCTCAGCTCCCTTCAGCCAAATCATAAAGTCAGACCTTGCCGTTAGTTCTGTAGTCTTATTGTGCCATTGTGTGAAGTTTACATGCGTGTTGTTCATTATCTGATTGTAGTACAAGCCAATTCAATACGTTCCCATAAACATGCCATACAGGCTCACATAAAGCCTATGACGCTCTGGGCAATAGTTGTACTATATAGGGAATAGGTTTCCATTAGTAGTGCACTATATAGGTAATAGGGTGCTATTTCAAACACACAGACCTATACACTCAGTGGCCCTTTTATGAAGTACACCCATCTAATACTGGCTCAGACCCCCCTTTCCCTCCTGGGGCATGGATTCTACAAGGTGTGGCATTCAAACGTTGCTCTATTGGTCTCAAGGGACCTAACGTGTGCCAGGAAAACATTCCCCACACCATTACACCACCGCCACCACCGCCACCAGCCTGCACCAGGTAGAATGGGGCCATGGACTCATGCTACTTACGCCAAATCCTGACTCTGTCATCAGGATGACGCAACAGGAACTGGGATTCGTCGGACCAGGCAATGTTTTTCCACTCCTCAGTTGTCCAGTGTTGGTGATCGTGTGCCCACTGGAGCCACTTCTTCTTGTTTTTAGTTGATAGTAGTGGAACCTGTGACAAGGACTATCTGAGACAAGGACCGGCGAGTTGTGCATTCCGAGATGCTGTTCTGCACAGCACTGTTGTACTGCGCCGTTATTTGCATGTTTGTGGCCTGCTAGTTAGCTTCCATGATTCTTTCCCTTCTCCTTCAACCTCTCATCAACGAGCTGTTTTCTCCCAAAGGACTGCCGCTGACTGGATGTGTGTTGTTTGTCGCACCATTCTCGGTAAACCCTTGACACTGTCGTGCATGAAAAGCTTGATACTGGAACTGGCGTGCCTGACACCGACGATCACAAAGTCGCTTAAGTCACTCGTTTTGCACATTCTAACATTCAATCGAACAGTAACTGAATGCCTCAATGCCTGTCTGCCTGCTTTATATAGCAAGCCATGGCCACGTGACTCACTGTCTGTAGGAGTGAACCTTTTTTGTGAACAGGGGGGTGTACCTAATAAACTGGCCACTGAGTGTAGACATATGCATTAACTGGGTAGCCAGGAACAAAAACAAATACATACCCACTCCAGATGATAAAGGCCTGAAGAACCCTACTTCCTGCTATTCATCCTTCTCTTTCAAAGACAAATGATTATCTCCCTCTGCCAAAGACAAGTTCAGGGGCCTCTATTAATCTGGAAGTAAAAGTGACAGATCCTAGCGCGTTGTTAAATGAAGTCAGGACATAATTGTTGCTAATTGATCCTGTGTAACTAACTGCTGCTCGGCTGGAAGAATTGAGAGATGGAGGGAGAGAGGAATGGAGGGATCTTGATTGTTCTGTGCGGCCTTGTCAGATACTTGGTTCTGGGTTATAAAAACGGTGATGGTAAGTGAGATTGTGTTCCTTTGTTCTCAACTACTAGTGTCTCTGAGATTCCAGTCAGACATTTAGAGAACCTTTGGAAGTCATCTATTTTTATAAAAACCCTGTAAACTGTCTAATGACCCAACAAAAATGTAAACACTTGAATCTGACCTAACAGATTAGAATTAGGTGTGCTGTATATATTTCCTGCATAATCACTTACAGAATGCTAACACACACACACACACACACACACACACACACACACACACACACACACACACACACACACACACACACACATACACATACACACACACACACGGTTCCAGGCTGTGTAAAAGCTGAGTTAAAGTGCCTAGCAGTAAAGCTGCAGTGCGATGTGGGCAGACAGCAGGCAGGTAGTTTGGCGCCTGTGAAGTCAGCAGTGTGTTTTGTTGCGGAGGCAGCTTTACTGGCGGCAGCTGTGCAGGGTCATGGACTTCCAGGTGAGCACGGCAGGGGGTACACTACACAACTACAGCCCTACAGCCCAACAGGCCCCACAAGACCCCTGCCAGAGTCTCCACTTAGAGCAACGCTACAATGTTAACACTCCAGTCCTCCCTGAATGCCTATTAGTAAAATGTCTTTGTTCTCTGGCCAGTATATTAAGCATTAAGGGAGCTAGCAGTGCTGAGCTCTCATTTCAGCAGCAAACAGCATACTGCACACACACACACACACTCACGCACGCACGCACACACACACACACACACACACACACACACACACACACACGCACACACATAACAATTACTAAAACTGGCTTCCTATTTTAGCAAATAATTGATATAGCACACAAGTTAGCTAATATTATTTGAGAATACTTGCATGTTTAAAAGTATATTTACACAAATCATATCAAAAGCCAGTGAGACAGTATCTCTACATTGTTATGGACACAGATATGTAAGGCGTATAGATTCTCTATGCATTTGGAAGCAGTTCAGTAAAGTCGAGCCATGCTGTTGCATTGTGAAACGTTGTGAAAGGGCAAACAAGTTAGGAGACAGGCAGCTTACACGTCTCAACTATCATAGTTGTGGCAGTGGCCCTCTTCCAGCTATAGCAGCTAACTGCAGCCTTGGATCAGCAGAGTCTGCTTCTCCTCTTAAAGAGTGGCGTGTAAAACAACATGTAAGAAGTATCAGGCAGAGCTCCACAGCTCTGCCTGCAGTTATACATGGCCACGCACCAATGTAGCCTGAGCCGCCCGCTCAGCCAAATTCACACTCCCTTACTGGCACCATAGCCATGGCCATGTGACATGATGGGGGCTGTGCAGCCGTTTGGCAGCTCTGATAAGACAAGCATCGGAGCATGACAGGGTTTAGAATCAGCTACATGGATGTGGTGAAACGCAACAGGAAAATCACCCCCAATCTCATCTCCTCCTGCTCTCTTCTCTCTCTCTCTCTCTTTCTCTCTCTCTCTCTCTCTCTCTCTCCCTCTCTCTCCATCAGGCTGCAGTCTTCCGTAGAAACATGCTCTCATTTCACCATCTGTCGTCTAATCGGTTGTCTCGATTTCTCATAACGCCTCTTATCATTGATTTTAAGGAAAGGGGTTAAGTGATGGGAATACTTTAGATAATTACAGTTTGCCTGGCTGGCGTGTTGTGCTGGAGGACGGAGTCAGGTGAGCGTGTCTGACTGCGTCCCAAATGGAACACTATTCCCTATTTAGTGCACTACTTTTGACCAGGACCCATAGGGCTATGATTAAAAGTAGTGCACTATATAGGGAATACGGTGCCATTTGGGATGCAGCCTATGTCCGTCATTAGCTGTGTCTAGGAGACGAGTGGAGAGGACTCGGGCTGGTTAAGTGGAGTGGCCTGATAAAGGTAAACAGTGGCAGAGATTAAAAGGAGAGATTGGGGGCCAGGCAGTGAGGCAGGGTGGGAAGAGAGGAGAAGATGAGATGATCCATCTTGGCGCATTAGAAGAGATCAGGCCAGCACTCAATCAGAACTGTCAGGCCACAGCGGGTGGAAGCAGCAGCCCTTTCCATCCTTCCTTCCCCTGGTCACATGGCATTTTAGTGAGGAATCTCAGCACTAAAAAGTTCTGTCAGGCCTATTTCCTTGTTATTGCCCCCCTCTTCCTCCTCCTCCTCCCTCGTTCCCTCTCTCCCTGTCTGCCTCTGCGTCCCCTTCGCTCCCACAGATTAAACAGAGCCGAGGGGTCCGGCGGAGGGGGGCATCCCGCATTAATCATCTTTAACGCGCTGACAAGTGTCGCGTGCAAGACCCCCTCCATCCCCAGGATTTATCTCTCTGTCGACCAATTCCCATCACTCACTGCCCTGAGGGAGAGAGCGACAGAGAGAGAAAGAAGGGGGGTTGAGAATGAGAGAGGGTAAGAGACAAGGATAGAGAGAGAACTAGAAACTGACAAGAGAACGAGGGGTAGAGAGATGGAGATAAAGGCAGAGAAAGGTGGAGGAAATGGGTAGATGAGGCAGTATAGCATCAGAGGAGAAAGAGAGAGAGAATCGACCAATAGACAGAAAGGGAAGCAGCACCAGTACCCAGGTGTGGCTGTGCAGAGAGGGAAGGACCACTACTGTGAAGTGAAGTGGGGGGTCTGCCTGCCTCTGTCGCTGTCTATCTGTGACTGCTCTCTCTCTGTTTCACTGGTCCTCCTGGCCCATGATTAATCACAGGCTGTCTGCCTTTAGTCAATCCTCTCTGGGGAGGACGTGGACACCAGGCTGGGAGGATGTAGCCACACACACACAGCCACACATAATGGGCCTGTCTATAGGAAAAGCATTAGGCCCAGCCCAACACACAGACACACACGCAATGGCCACTGGGCCATTATTGAGGATCCCTGTGACAGATCAGGAAAACTTTGGACATGTGACATCATAGGTGAGATTGAAAGATTACCACAAGGGGGTGAGAGATGCTCTGTTGTCCGGGGCTGAGATTGGACAGGGAAATACGATATTTGGAACCAATGTGTATCAGGAGAGGTGTGAGATTTGTGAAGGGAGCCTTAGAGAGTGCCTTGGGTCATTCTCTAAAATGCAGCAATAACAGGAGAGATATTTTGGGGGGTGTAGTCTGGAGCAGTGCCAAGCAGAGCCAGCCACAGTTGGTACAGAGGGAGAGATTGATTGAAAGAGAGAAAGAAAAAAAGAGAGTAGTCACCTCCTGCTCCAAGGTGGATGTTTCATCTGTCACCAGGTTGACAGATGGGCCTGTCATGCCAAATAAAGTCCCCCGGCCAAAAAGTGTCCCCCTCTGCGTCACAATGGGATTCAATAAACTATTAGCGTCCATTGCTATATTAACTGTGTGATGACCTATTGGTTAGAATTTTGGAGACCATTACAGCCTAAATGATGTTCTTTTCATCATCACTATGCAAACAAGGCTGATTTCCACAACAATTTAGCTGTTTAAGCTAGTTTTGTTTAGCTAATAAAATGAAAACATTACTTCTAACTACTTTTGGGTACCTTGTTAACATTACAACATGAAATCCATGTCTTAAACGTTGCTACGTTTCGGGAAATGGCAAAGAAAACGTGTATTCTGCTTGACACATTAAAGTTACTTACCTTACAGATCACAAAGTAAGCTGATGTCCACTCCATTCAGATGTAAATCCTTTTGATTCAGTCACTGGCTCGTCTGGCCGTCATGTGTTTTTATTTTACCTTGTCCTTCCCTCGTCTACACTCAAATAATATCATTTCACTAGTCCTCTCTTGTGATTCATTTAAAAAAAAATCTTGCATAGCTCATTAGTACACCCTTGTGGTTAAATATATATATGTTGTAGGTCCTAGGATGAAACAATGAATAATGTCGAACAAATAAATACCATCAAAAGATACCTTACAACTGACAATAATGAACACCTTGTGAAACAGCTGTGAAAACCAACCTGGCGATATTTAAGATTTTAATATATAAATGTTTTTTTTGGTACAGTTGTGTCAATATATTTTCAGATTTCTTTGTACACTCTAAACTAAAATACCGAATTCTGGTGTGTGGAATATAGAGGAGGTGGTTGCTGTGTGGGTGGGAGGTTCTGCCTGTCCCTTGTTCTCAACAGGCAGCCAGTCTCGGCAAGGGGACTTGAAGAGGGAGACTGCAGGCACTGCTGCTCTCTTTGTGTTGGCAGTGCTCCTGTTTTTAGTTCATCTGTGTATCTCACATATCATGTGCCCAGTATGTTAGAGCAAGAAAACTTTCTTAGCAGATAATGACAGACAATAACAGTAGCTGTAGAAGATGTAATGAAAAGTTGAAGGGTTGTTGGTAATGGAGAACGTCAGGTGGATCCACGTCTGGGTGTTGGGCAGAACCCCCTAGCTCCTGGAGAACAGCAGCAGAGTTAAAGGGAACAGGGTAGGAGACAGAGACGTAAACAATCAAACACACAGGTTACACTTTACAGTGAGAAACCTTGATGGATTGTTGCAGTGCTATAAATGGGAGATATGTACTTTACAACACTTTTGGAAGGTATAGCCTACCTCAAGCTGGTCCCCCTCCGACTCAGAACACAGAGAATCAGAATGCTCCAACTGTAGAAGATTGTTAGCTTCCACCGAGGTAACCCTAGGTAACCCTAGGAAGACAAAGAGAAAAATATCAGTGTTAGGGAAACTAAAACTAGCTTCAGGTTATTTTGTGTGCAAATGCAAATAGTTATTATCTGAAATGTTTTCTATGTACCTTAACAGATGGTGACCACAGCTAGGAGTGAAAGAGCAGCGAGGTTTCCCAGGTCTCGCCTTCCTTTTGTCCTTCTTCCAAACCAAGTCATTCGCCAGGATGCTGTAGATCATGGTCCCCTTCTTGATTCTGCTCCGGTAGCTCTCCCATCAGCTTGTTTTCATTAGACTGGCTGCTCTCTATCTCTCTCTCTGTGTGTGTCTCTCTCTCTGGCTCTCTGGTGAAATGACAGCACAGCTAGGGCCAAACTCTTACCTGTCCAGCCCGGCCCACTCTCAACTCACAGAGAGGAGAGGAGTTTCTCACCACACAGTCCCCAGACAGAGTCACTACAGCCAGGCAGTCACACTACTACCCCTAATCCCTGGAACATCTATTCCCATCATGCCTCTGTGGGATGAAAAAACGAACACAGTTCACTGTTATGTACGTACATCAGTTGTCATTACAGCACAACAAATATGCCATAAACTAATGTGACATTCAATCTTACATACATGTTTTCTTACTTGTAAAATGCACAACCAGTCTGGCAATTCAGTTGTATTGACTGTCCCGAAGATTTGGCAGAACTTATGCAATTAACAAATTCTGTCTTTTCCTGGAGTGTTAACATGGTAGTCAGTGCTGTGAGGCTGGGGCCCTGCAGTCTGTCCTGCCCACCGGCAGAGCCCTGCCTGCTGCCTGCCTGCTTGCCGCCTTCAGGGAGCCATGTCTCTTTCTCTGTCTACCCACACCACACTACGTGCTGCGGAGAGCAATCAGCTCTCTCCTTTCTGAGCCAGAGCTAGACATTGTAAGGATGTGTGTATGTGTGTGCGCGTCTGTGTCTGTGAGTGCATATGTGCGTGCATTTGTGTGCGTTGGGGCATGACAGGTGACACGGAGGTGGTTAAGGGGCCGACAGGTTCTCGTTGCAGTGATCAGGACTCCATTACAAAACCCATTGATTGTGTAGGGATGAATTAAAGGAACTGACTGGAGAGGCGATGGGCCACACACTCCCATTGTCCTCAGACAGACAGGGACTCTAGACCAACACATAGTCTGTCTACCCCTACCCACACAAACAGCACCAGAAGAATAGCTGTTCTCCTCTGGTGTACACAGAAATCTATTGGTATTTGTACCATATTTAACATTTTGTTTTAAAAAATCTGGACAACCATGAGAAATCTATGCTGTCTGACAATATGGCCCTTGATGTAACATTGTCACTTGTACAATTGTCACAGAACTGAAGGCCTACAGTAAGCACACAAAAAAGGCAGGTTATTTACAATGAGCAAAATGCACATTTAAAACAATATAAAAAGCCCATCTACCAAAAAGTCTAAATCAACCATGGACAATAACGTCCAGGGATTCCTGTGTTTTCTCAATACGTTTGCCCACAGAATTGAAAGCACTTTATCAGCAACAGAATTGGATTGGATCTTTCTTTGTTTACTCTTGCGGACGGTGATTGCTTTGGCACACTCAAATTATCTTGTCAGGGCAATAAAGCTGACCACTGCTGAGCGAAGACAGGAGACAGGTGGGAAAAGAGGAGCGAGACAGGTACAAAGACCACAGGAGATGAAAGGAGAAAGTGATAGAAAAATAAAGAGAGACAAAGAATGGACGAAAGGAAGAAAGGAAGAGGAAAGAAAGAGAAAGGATATAAATAAATAAATAAATAGATGGAGGACGAGCAGAGCGAGGGAAAATAAACAGAAGGTAGGGGCAGAAAATTGGAAATAGATGTGCAGGGATGGAGCGGGCGAGAGAGGGAGGGAGCTGAGAGAAACAGAGACACGTAGAATTGTAATCGATTACCTATTTTTCAAAGTCACTTATAGTGTCCAGAGTGTGGGGCTGTTAAGTAGTAGTGCTGGGGAATAGGAGTTGAGTATGCGCCGGCACGCTTGACTGGGACCCAGGTGCAGAGGAGGGGGGTAGGCTGAGAGCCGCAGTGATAGGGTGTGTGTGTGTGTGTGGGTGCATATGCGTGTGTGTGTTTCTGCATGTTTGCAAGTGAGTGTGCAACTGGAGGGTTGAGGGGGATGGGGTGGTGGTGCATACTAACATTGACCCTGCTAACTACTTACTGATGAATCTGTACTCTTGCAGGAAATAGTTGTGACAGGCCAATATCTGGGCAGGGATATGGGCCCCTGGAGGGCCCCTGCAGCAGTATGCTTCTCTGCTCTGTGTTTATGTGTGTTTTTTACAGAGGGAAGTGAGACTGATCCATCACCAGCTCAAACAATGTAGCAGCACATCACTAGACAGAGCATCGGTCCAAGCCGTGCTGTATTGGCCATCACAGACACACCTATGCCTGCTAACATTTCCATCTGAAAATGATCCCCGCGCCTCCATAAGAATATCATGTTCATGTTGCTGTCTGAATCATCTCTTGTATTTATCTCAACTGAAACATTATTTCCCCTTGCAGCCAGCCTAGCATTTAGTTTGGTACAGTGGGGGTTAATATAAATCTAGCATTTAGTTTGGTACAGTGGGGGTTAATATAATCCTAGCATTTAGTTTGGTACAGTGGGGGTTAATATAATCCTAGCATTTAGTTTGGTACAGCAGGGGTTAATATAATCCTAGCATTTAGTTTGGTACAGCAGGGGTTAATATAATCCTAGCATTTAGTTTGCTACAGTGGGGGTTAATATAATCCTAGCATTTAGTTTGGTACAGTGGGGGTTAATATAATCCTAGCATTTAGTTTGGTACAGTGGGGGTTAATATAATCCTAGCATTTAGTTTGGTACAGCAGGGGTTAATATAATCCTAGCATTTAGTTTGGTACAGCAGGGGTTAATATAATCCTAGCATTTAGTTTGGTACAGCAGGGGTTAATATAATCCTAGAATTTAGTTTGGTACAGCAGGGGTTAATATAATCCTAGCATTTAGTTTGGTACAGTGGGGGTTAAGGTAAGTCTACCATTTAGTTTGGTACAGCAGGGGTTAATATAATCCTACCATTTAGTTTGGTACAGTGGGGGTTAATATAATCCTAGCATTTTGTTTGGTACAGTGGGGGTTAAAGTAAATCAAGCATTTAGTTTGGTACAGTGGGGGTTAAGGTAAATCTAGCATTTAGTTTGGTACAGTGGGGGTTAATATAAACCTAGCATTTAGTTTGGTACAGTGGGGGTTAAAGTAAATCTAGCATTTAGTTTGGTACAGTGGGGGTTAATATAATCCTAGCATTTAGTTTGGTACAGTGGGGGTTAAGGTAAATCTAGCATTTAGTTTGGTACAGTGGGGGTTAATATAATCCTAGCATTTAGTTTGGTACAGTGGGGGTTAATATAATCCTAGCATTTAGTTTGGTACAGTGGGGGTTAATATAATCCTAGCATTTAGTTTGGTACAGTGGGGGTTAATGGTAATGTCCAAGTAAATGCCAATAAAATAAAAGCTACAACAAAGGGAAATGCAGCTAGTGAACTGTCATTCCAGGTTCAATGTTAGACGTGAATGAGTTAGCTGAGCTAGCTAGCTACATTTCATGACTGGCTCACGTCTGAAGCAACATGACCAAATGAACTAACAAACATATTTTTGTCTGGGCTATATCTTCTAGTGAAAGAATGAAATTGTATGAATTGACTTATCAAAATAAAATTTGAATGAAAATATGTAATTCATGGTTATTTTAATATATTGATTAAAAAAAATGTAGAAAAGCAATAAGGCATGCGAGGCAGTGCTGTATTATGAAGAGAGTCACAGGTAAACAGGTTGAACATCACCTGTGACTGTATTCATGATACAACACGGCTCTCAGAAGTCAAGGACACAGAGGTCCTGGGCTTAAGGATTTATACTGAGCACAGAGCAGAGAGCTAAGGCTTGATAGGGTTTAAGACTATAGACGTTATAGCCCAGCTCCGCTGCCCTGTTCCTAGGTTACCTCCCTGTAATAGCCCTGTTCAGCTGCATTTACACAATGGACGAGACAGTTGTTGAGGACAGCTTTTGGGGCCATTATCATGAAGGGTCCTCAGAGTCAAGTGTGTGTGTGTGTGTGTGTGTGTGTGTGTGTGTGTGTGTGTGTGTGTGTGTGTGGTGAATAGTGAATAAATAAATAATACCTTAGGAATGTTATTTGTCTGGCTGTAGCTGTTCTGTAATCTCAGACACAGAAGCCATGTCGCTGTTTTTCTCAGTGAAACTGTGTCACCGCGTTCAGACTTGGTGTCATGGGGGCAGATAAGTATAAGAGTGTCCCACTGACTGTGTTCCTGATGTCAGGGCAGACAGTGTCTACCATCCGTCGCCCGCCTGCCTCTACCTGCACAGTTGTCGCCCTGACAGCCCGTCCCAACAGGATATCCTGTGTCAGTGTAGGCCCGTTGTTCCTGATCTAAGAATAGACCTGTCTGATTGGACGGCTCGGGATCCAAAACAGCAAAGAGACAGAGGATGCATCCCAAATGGCACACTATTCTCTATATACTGCACTTCTTTTGGCCAGGTACATGGTCAAAATAAGTGTACAATTTACGACATAGGGTACCATTTGGGACTCTTTTAGCCCAGCCGTCTCCTCTATACCTAGACGCATACACATACACACACATGGAAATCATAATACACTCCTGTTTCCTGACACACACACACGCACGCACACACACACACACACACACACACACACACACACACACACACACACACACACACACACACACACACACACACACACACACACACACACACACACACACACACACACACACACACACACACACAGTGAACTGGCTCATTACATCTTATACTGTATGTTCTTTAAAAAAGGTGCTATCTAGAACCTAAAAGGGTTCGTCAGCTGTCCCCATAGGAGAACCCTTTGAATAACTATTTTTGGTTCCAGGTGGAACCCTTTTGAATTTCATGTAGAACCCTTTCCACAGAGGGTTCTACATAGAACCCAAAACAATTCTACCTGGAACCAAAAAGGGTTCTCCTACAGGGACAGCCAAAGAACACTTTTGGAACCCTTTTTTCTAAGAGTATATGTTCTTCAAGCCCTTATTTGACTCCACTGTGTTTTGGGGCAAAGTAAAACCAGACATGAATGTGTGTACAGTATGTCTTTCTCTGATACGGTTGAAATGATGTAGAGGCAGAATGTGATCTATGGAGTGTTGCAGGGCTCAATCAGTCGCTTACTTCGTCAGTGTTAATGAGGTAACTGGAGACAGGCGATAGGGTCCAGCAATTCTCAGGGAAGTGAACTCTGAGGCACTTAATCCTGCTGCCCCCTCTCTCTCTCCCTCCCTCCCTCCCTCCCTCCGGCCAGAGGGACACAGCCCTGTGGATTGATCTCATCCTAGCTTGACAACTCTCTTTCCTCCTCTCCCTCTCTCTCTCTCTCTCTCTCTCTCCCCCTGTCTCTCTCTCTCTCTATCTGTCTCTCTCTCTCTCTCTCTCCCCTGTCTCTCTCTCTCTCTGTTTCTCTCTTTCTCTTCACCTCTACAGGTAAGAGGAAGGTGTCTCTGTATGACAGCCAGGCCCCCATCTGTCCTATCTGCCAGGTGTTGTTGCGTCCAGGAGAACTGCAGGACCACATGGAGCAGGAGATGGAGCGCCTCACCCACATGCACCTCAGGTACACCCCCTGTCCACCCCTCACCCACATGCACCTCAGGTACAACCCCTGTCCACCCCTCACCCACATGCACCTCATGTGCACCCCCTGTCCACCCCTCACCCACATGCACCTCAGGTACACCCCCTGTCCACCCCTCACCCACATGCACCTCAGGTACACCCCATGTCCACCCCTCACCCACCACACGTTATTGACCCCCTCGCCCATAACAGATTTCTGGGAGGATACAGCTGACCCCCTCATCAGACTGATACCTTTACCCCCATGTCTGTTACAGCACACAGCAGGGAGTCTATTCTCAGTTCTATATCATACACAACAAGAACCACATAGAAGCACTGTAGTCTATCTCTCTACTGAGGGTACAATAGACAGGGTCAGGGAGTATGCTTTAGTCATCAGCTTTGGAAGAAGAGCTTTTGGAGAGACCCTAGCCCCCCTCCAGCCCCTGGTATTTCCACTAATACTGCAGTGATACCTGGGCTTTGGGGGGACTTGGCCAGCCAGGAAAACAAATCAACTGCAGAACACACTGACAGATGTTCATAAATCTCTCTGGTTCTTGACAGAGCTTATCCATGGTAAGGTATTAGATAAGAGAGATCTGGAGGTAGACTTACAGTATCAATTACTTTCTTTCTGACTGTGGAGGCTTCAGCTGGAGAAAGCAGAGAGATTCGGTTCCCTTCAATAGTCAACCTGGACTGTGTCCAAAATGGCACCCTATTCCCTATATAGTGCACTAATGTACTTTTGACCAAGACCAGAAGGGCTCTGGTTAAAAGTAGAACACTATATAGGGCAGAGATGGGGCCACAAAAAAAATCTCTATTTATCATGGGGGGCTGCAGTGTTTCGCGGGGTCTTCGTACCCACATCTATACCCACACATGCAGTCAGAGCCGGCCCTAAGTGACATTTGAAGTTTTAGAGTTCATTTCCTGCAGTTGTACACATTGTTTCCATAGGGTGGAGAGAAATGTTTTCTGTTTTTAATATGATATCTGACTAAGAGTGACTAACAAAATAAATGTTGCCCCCCCCAGTCAGTAATTTGACTATTATTATTACAAGTTTAGATAACTGGCCGCAAGACTAACTTACAATAAATAAAATATTTGCTCACATGGGCTAATTGAGTGACTGTCAGTGACTGACATCACACGAGAAAAACTGCTGGTGCACAACCACATTTCAAAATTGCACCTCGTGTATTCTACTATTCTAACTCTCAAAAGTCCCCCTATATATACAGTATATGGTCTTTGGTCTTTGGAAATCATGGGGCCCACGGGCCACCAGTTACCCATCCCTGATATAGGGAATATGGTACCATTTGAGCTGCAGCCCCAGTTTTACAATGGGATAAATCAAACCATTAACCCTTGCGATAGGAGGCAGCCATTTGAAATCGTATTTCACCTTGATCCCGTGACCAAGTGCTCCCTACCCACCCTGCTTTATAGCACCACCCATTAACCCACTGCCACGAGGAGCCTTTACTCCACTCACTACTCATTGAAATCAAAGCACATTTTCTCCTCCCCTATCTGACTGAATGATCCCTGTCGCCTGCTGCAGTACATGTGTAACACATAGTACCAGAGCCAGCCCAAAAGGCCCATGGCATGTTCCCCACTGTGCTCTCTCAGTGTGTGTGCGTGTGCATGTGTGTGCTGACGGGCGGGTAACGGTGAGAGGGTAGAGGGGGAGGAGGGGGACGTTTGCTCCTCTTCACTCCTCTCCAGACTGAGCGTTATCCATCATGCCGCAGTGAGGAGTTATCATTTAATAATGAATAAAGGGCAGTGGGCCGCCCTCCCCTCCGGGTCCAACCCTCCTCCCTCCCCACTCTCCTACCCCTCCGTTGCAGACACGGACACGGGGAGCCTGCCTGGAGGGCCCGGGTGGTTGATGGCAGCGGTTATTTAAAGAAATGGCGTCATCCTTCCTAGTTTGTCAGGGACGGACACTGCTGAGTGTCACGGCCCAGTGATTTAGCCTCGCCTGCACCGGCCCCATTAACCCCATTGCTGTTGCCACGTGAATTATGCCTGGTTGTACCCCGGGAACGCACCGGCGTTTAGTTTTGATTTAAGGAATATGGGGGAAGGGAATGAGAGGTCTTCATAGAGGAGGAGGAGAGAGGGGGGAGGGGGAGAGAGAGAAAGAAAGAGGAAGTGTCTTGCGCCGAATGTCCTTGCTCCTGGCGGCCAGTCCAAGTTCTGTTTAGCTCCAATGCAATCACTGCTGGACTTAGTGGGAGAAATGATTTCCGTTAGAAGATGAATCTTCGTTCAGACCATGTTGGAGCTTTAATCTTTTCGCGTCCGTGAAAAAAAAAAACGACGTCAGGTAATTAGCAAACTCGTCAGTTAGCTTTTCAGAATTTCAATAATGCCTCTCACTGTATAGCTGAAATGTACTTTCAAGATGGATGGTGATCTCTACCTCTGTGTAAACCCCATTCTGCTCTGCCACAATGGGCCTATAACCTGTGGAACCCCATACAAAGCACAGATTCTGTATTTGAAGGCTATGAGGACATCAGACCCATCCATATATCATTAAAGAACAGCAGGGAAGTCCCCCCTTTTTCTTCCATCCCTCTCTCTATATCTCTGTTATTTTTCTCTCTCTCTTTTCCTTTCTCTTTCTATCCCTCTCTCCATCCCCCTCTCTCTCCTTCTCCCTCTCTCTCCCCCACCCTCCCTCTCCTGCTCTCTGTCCCTCTCTTTCCCTCCCTCCGTCTCTCTCTCCACACTCCGCTGTCCCATTCTTCCTGCTCTGACACCGTTGCCGGGCGAGGCAACAGCGCTACATCGGCACACAGATCATTGGAAGTGACATGGCGAATTTGTGGCAATTTGTAGTAAATCTCCCTTTAATGATAGCGTTTCATTTTGCACAAAATGAGACTTGAGTGCATGTAAAATGGAGGAGGCTGTTTAAGATGTAGCATTAGGCAGATGATGGGGGCTGTCAGGAACCGTGAGGGGCCCTGAGTGGATGTGTGTGAGATTGGGACTAGCTGCCAGAGCTGCTGGTCCCTAGTGGCCTTGGCCGATGGGGCCGCCTCTCCTCGCCTCTCCTCTGCCTCCACTCCTCATGTATGGAAATGGAAATCTATCATGCCCTTTACACATCAGCCTGCTCACAGGGGCAGAGCAATCTACATATCCCTCCACACCACCACCCCTCCCCTCCACATAATCCATTTGCCTCCATCGGAGCGAGCCAGAGCTAGGTGGCAAACGACACGAAAAGCAATCTTTATCTCAAGCTTACAACCCCTTCCCCCCTGACTGGGACTTATTCAATTTTCAGCCTCTCTCCTCTCCTTCCTTCTCTCCTCATTTCTCTCTCTCAATTTCAATTTCAATTCAATTTAAGGGTTTTATTGGCATGGGAAACATATGTTAACATTTTCAAAGCAAGCGAAGTAGATAATAAACAAAAGTGAAATAAACAATAAAAATTAACAGTAAACATTACACTCACAAACATTCCAAAAGAATAAAGACATTTCAAATGTCACTCTCCTTCTCTCGACATTTGGTTTCAGTGGGAGGTGTTTTGGATGGGTCTGGGAGAGAGGAGGAGGAGCAGAGGGGGTGTAGTGGTTATTCTAAAGGCATCCTATCAGGCCCCTTTAGCCAAATGACCAACAGTCTAGGAGATGAAAGCTTAGCATTCTGCCAGAGCTGTCAAAGAGTCATGGGCTGAAACATCAAGCATATTCACTTCACATTAACAACTGATTCTACTGCTTTTATGGAGAATTATATAGCCTTGACTGGGAAAAGCACTTCTACTTTCTGGTAAATCCGCTCCCCTGTTCACATTCTCATTAACAAAACACGTTTGAACTCCATCTTGTTTCGGCAACCTCTCTTTCCCCCCTTTTCTCTCCATCTCTTGTCAATTTTCTCTCTTTGCTTTGTTGCTCATTTCAAAACTATTTCATTGGTTTGACATGACAGGCTGGAAGCTTTTTGCCCAAGCGTTCAAATCAAAATTCATTGAAACGGCCACGTGTGAAGCTGCAAGAAGCCGCGCTTGCACTCCTTCCCTATCCCGCTATCTCTGTCTTCTTTCATCTCTCCTCTCTCCCTTTCTCCCTCTCCTCACTGTCACCTTACTGTCACTGTGACAACAGCACCTCAATGTTTAATCTCCTTGTTGTCGCTCCCTATATACAGTAGAGACAGCCACCTTAAACAACAAGTCAGCTTTTCTTATTGTTTCTATGGCATTTTGAGGAAATAAAGAGAAAGAATGAAACTCTGGACAATCAGGAGATAGCGAGCATTACACACTGCCAGAGTATGTAGGTAATATTTATTATCTTTGTTTGCTCTTCTCTATTCAAGTTCCTCCTCACACTTTCCCAGACCGCTCTCTTTCCGAGTGTGCAATAGATACAAATACAACTTTTCATTTTGGCTCTTACAACTCTTTAATCAAGTAAGACATGGTGGACGTCCTCTCAACCCTCAGCCACTAACACTGAGAATGAACCCTGGCTGTGACTTCCCTTTGACCTGTTAGTGCCCTACTCCCACTCCACCCCACTCCCTCTCCACTCCCTTGGTGTGTCTCTAGCAGTGTGGCCGGGGTCTCTCATCCAGATTGATAGTGCAGTACATTAGTTACAGTGCTCTAAAAGCAGCAGGCCCTCCTGTACTGTCTGCTGGACCAGAGTGGAGGGATGACATGAGTGTGACACAGCCAGCACAGACACAGATAGAGACACAGCCCAGTTAATGTTGCCTCCCTCCCTGTTACCCTGCCTGCCTGGATGGGGGATTTATGATGGCGGGGAGTGTATTTATTATCTCACAAACAGTACAGAGCCCGTGTGGAGATTTATCCCCTTTCAAGGCCCAGCCCTGATTTGGGTTGGCAGATCAATCACCAGTGCCTCCACAGAGGGGCCAGGGGCGGGGACAAGGCTTATTACCTATGGAAGGAGGCAGGGCGAGTGGTTGAATCTGCCTTCACCTGCCATTCATTACACCAATACAACTATCTCTGGTTGCCTAGCTGACCTGAACCTCAACCAATAGCCACACTCGGATGTTATCACATCAGGAAGATATGTATTTCTTCTTCTGGAGATTTAATTGCAAATCAACTCATCTTTACGTCCTGCTTACCTTGGTTGATATCCTTGGCTTCCTTCTTGAAACACCTTATCTGTGGCCTCCTGTGTGTGGCCACGCCGCCACCCCTCCCCTCTCCAGCTGTCCACTCCGGGGACACGCTCGCCTGCCAAATCACGTTGTTGGATTAGGACCGGGGCAAATTGAATTTCAGTGCCTTGTCAAAGCCGCTCTGCATCTGGGGCTGCGCGTAGGACACAAAGCGAACATGACAAGGGTGACTTTTTTTGTCACTTAGACCCGGCACATCATTTGTGAGGCTCATAAAAATGTATCTGCGTCTCGGTGAAAGGAGGAGATAGGGAGGAGGAGTGAAAGAAGGAAAGACTGAAAGGAGGAGATAGGGAGGAGGAGTGAAAGAAGGAAAGACTGAAAGGAGGAGATAGGGAGGAGGAGTGAAAGAAGGAAAGACTGAAAGGAGGAGATAGGGAGGAGGAGTGAAAGAAGGAAAGACTGAAAGGAGGAGATAGGGAGGAGGAGTGAAAGAAGGAAAGACTGAAAGGAGGAGATAGGGAGGAGGAGTGAAAGAAGGAAAGACTGAAAGGAGGAGATAGGGAGGAGGAGTGAAAGAAGGAAAGACTGAAAGGAGGAGATAGGGAGGAAGAGTGAAAGAAGGAAAGACTGAAAGGAGGAGATAGGGAGGAGGAGTGAAAGAAGGAAAGACTGAAAGGAGGAGATAGGGGAGGAGGAGTGAAAGAAGGAAAGACTGAAAGGAGGAGATAGGGAGGAGGAGTGAAAGAAGGAAAGACTGAAAGGAGGAGATAGGGAGGAGGAGTGAAAGAAGGAAAGACTGAAAGGAGGAGATGGGGAGGAGGAGTGAAAGAAGGAAAGACTGAAAGGAGGAGATAGGGAGGAGGAGTGAAAGAAGGAAAGACTGAAAGGAGGAGATGGGGAGGAGGAGTGAAAGAAGGAAAGACTGAAAGGAGGAGATGGGGAGGAGGAGTGAAAGAAGGAAAGACTGAAAGGAGGAGATGGGGAGGAGGAGTGAAAGAAGGAAAGACTGAAAGGAGGAGATGGGGAGGAGGAGTGAAAGAAGGAAAGACTGAAAGGAGGAGATGGGGAGGAGGAGTGAAAGAAGGAAAGACTGAAAGGAGGAGATAGGGAGGAGGAGTGAAAGAAGGAAAGACTGAAAGGAGGAGATGGGGAGGAGGAGTGAAAGAAGGAAAGACTGAAAGGAGGAGATAGGGAGGAGGAGTGAAAGAAGGAAAGACTGAAAGGAGGAGATAGGGAGGAGGAGTGAAAGAAGGAAAGACTGAAAGGAGGAGATAGGGAGGAGGAGTGAAAGAAGGAAAGACTGAAAGGAGGAGATAGGGAGGAGGAGTGAAAGAAGGAAAGACTGAAAGGAGGAGATGGGGAGGAGGGGTGAAAGAAGGAAAGACTGAAAGGAGGAGATGGGGAGGAGGGGTGAAAGAAGGAAAGACTGAAAGGAGGAGATGGGGAGGAGGAGTGAAAGAAGGAAAGACTGAAAGGAGGAGATGGGGAGGAGGAGTGAAAGAAGGAAAGACTGAAAGGAGGAGATGGGGAGGAGGAGGAAAGAAGGAGATAGGGAGGAGGAGAAAGAAGGAAAGACTGAAAGGAGGAGATAGGGAGGAGGAGTGAAAGAAGGAAAGACTGAAAGGAGGAGATGGGGAGGAGGAGTGAAAGAAGGAAAGACTGAAAGGAGGAGATGGGGAGGAGGAGTGAAAGAAGGAAAGACTGAAAGGAGGAGATAGGGAGGAGGAGTGAAAGAAGGAAAGACTGAAAGGAGGAGATAGGGAGGAGGAGTGAAAGAAGGAAAGACTGAAAGGAGGAGATGGGGAGGAGGAGTGAAAGAAGGAAAGACTGAAAGGAGGAGATAGGGAGGAGGAGTGAAAGAAGGAAAGACTGAAAGGAGGAGATAGGGAGGAGGAGTGAAAGAAGGAAAGACTGAAAGGAGGAGATAGGGAGGAGGAGTGAAAGAAGGAAAGACTGAAAGGAGGAGATGGGGAGGAGGAGTGAAAGAAGGAAAGACTGAAAGGAGGGAGACAAGCTAGACAGGGAAAGTGACCGAGCAGAAAATATGCAGGAAACAAATAGAAAAATGGAAAGAAAGAAGGACTGTATGTCTATGTATGCAGAGGGAGGAGGATGGGGAAGGAGGGATATTAAAGGTCTCAGGGAGAGATCTGATTCGATGTGTCTCTCCCCATTGTCGGCTGATGCTTTTTAAATATTTCTGGCCTTCTAATTAGTCATCTTCAATCCACAATGTCGATGAGTCTGTGATTTGATGTAGCCCCCCCGTTGGTCAGACACCCTACCTCCCTTCCTTTCTCTCTCTTTTATATCCATCCCTCTCTCCTCTCCTCTCCTCCACCTCTTTAATACAATGTTTACAAGCCAGCGCATTGTCCTCAACATATTTCAAAGTCCTAAGTGCGCGGGGCGTTTCACTGACAAATCAAATAACAGCAACATCATTTATTCCCTGCTCCTGCCACTGGCTCAGTGACGGCAGTGAGATAGAAGGAGAGGAGGACAGGAGGAGAGGGGTGGATGGGAGCATCCAAGAGAATGATTACTTCAATAAAAAAATGATATCCCAAATCTGCTTAGCAGTCCTACTTTGAGCTGTAATTGTTTCAAACACAGCATGGCCCAAGGGTGGGCAGATTGAGTGGCACAGAGGGAGCTGGGAGGAGGGGGAGAAAGGGTGGGCGGGTTTGAATCCTGCAGACGATTAAAAGTGTGATTTGTGTTTCTTGGTGACTGAGTGACCGTTTGAGTTGTCCCCTGGGTATTGCATTTTGTCTGAGTGAGTGAGGGGAGAAACAGTGCTGTCTCTCTCTCTCTGTGACTTTAAACAGAGTTGAGTGTTAAAAGAGGGGTGTCATCAGAGGACAGAGGTATCACCTGAATGGATAGAGAGAAGAATATTACTTATATTAGGACAGACACAGAAAACACACACATGCAAAAGGAGAGGGCTTCCTAGAAAGCTATATAACCTCAACAAAACAAAACATTTCTATGTTGTGCAACTCCCATTTGATGGAAACATCCAAACCTACCCATACTGTAAAAATACAGATCCAATAACCTGTTTTAATTGGTCTCTCCCCTTTCTCCTACAGTAAGAACCCATCACACGGACACAAGGACAGCAGTGTGGCTCCAGGAACTCCTAAGGTAAGAGGACTTCGGAGACTTTCATGATAAACCAGCAGAACCTCTCCCATACTCCATAGCCCCAATAAGACCATTATCGTCCACTGACCAGCTCCCAGTCCAGGCTCTCCCTCACAACTATTGAGGCCTTATTAGGCTAATGTACTTCAGAAAATCAGCAGAGCTCATCAAGGTCCTCTGGAAGGAAGGGTATTAAGCTACTACTGTCTGTACCGGGAGTCTAGCCCAGTGGACATGCTCCAGCAGGCAGGGGAGAGAGGAAAGGAAGAAGCGGCCATAGATGCACTTCCTATGGTTTCATGACTGTCTGAGTCCTCATTAAAGAACAGTTCCAAGATACCCTGGACAGCAGTTTCTGTGTGCCCCCAATAAGAACCAAAGGATATGGGGACAAAGGACTGTACAATCAATAACTTAAAAAGGGACTCTAACTGGGTCTAACTCCTCGGTACAATGCAGTGTTTCAAAGTGTTCACTTTGAGACACCTTCCAAGCCACATTGCATTCCTGTATTCTGTTGAAATAGGGTATGTCTCTCTTATGTCACGTTAATAAGAGGTTTCATTAATGTTCTCCCAATGCTGCCACATTTAGCTGTGACAGCAAGGGGCATGTGGATCAGTGGATGTGTTGAGTGAAGGGAGAGCAAGAAAGTGAGAGAGTGAGAAAGTGAGAGAGAGAGAGCGAGAGAGAGAGTGAATGAGATGAGTTTTTCTGTAGTCTGGAGCAGGGCCAAGCAGAGCCAGCCACAGTTGGCACAGAGGGAGAGATTGATTGTCTCTCTGCCATTAAAGGTACGATTTGCTGATGGCATGTGTCCCTGTGGAGGGTAAAGATGCTATGAAGGATGTCTGTCTGTAATGATCACTGTACCTGTCTGGTAAAAGGGGACCTTTAATATCATCAATATCTCCAAAGACACACGCTTTAATGTGCTCAACAGTTTTTCCTCTACTCTTCATTCAACTGCCATTTCGGAGGACATTTACTGGGTTGAGATGAAATGGATGAACTTCATAAAAATATATAATGGAGATTTTTATTTGATGTATTAGGATCCCCATTAGCCGACGCCAATGGCGACAGCTAGTCTTACTTGGGTCCAACCGACACAACGAAAAAGACAATACAGACTTTACAATTTGCATACATTTATAAACATGAACATGTAGTGTGTGTGTGTGTGTGTGTGTGTGTGTGTGTGTGTGTGTGTGTGTGTGTGTGTGTGTGTGTGTGTGTGTGTGTGTGTGTGTGTGTGTCTATCAGTTATCACGTCAGTACATACACACAACAAGTAGGTCACATGGGAGAGGCATGGTGCCGTGAAATGTTGCTTTATATGTTTTTTGAAACCAGGTTTGTTGTTAACTTGCGCTATGTAAAATGGGAGTTCCATGCACTCATGGCTCTGTATAATACTATACGTTTCCTTGATTTTGTTCTGGACCTGTGGACTGTGAAAAGACCCCTGGTTGCATGTCTGGTGGGGTACGTGTGTGTGTCAGTGCTGTGTGTAAGCTGACTTTCAAACAATTTGGAATTTCCAATACATTGTTTCTTATAAAAAAAAGTCAGTCTTTCCTCAACTGTCAGCAAAGAGAGACTGGCATGCATAGTATTAATATTAAACCTCTGATTACAATGAATAGCAAGACATACCACTCTTTTCTGGGCAGCTGCAGCTTAACTAGGTATTTCTTTGCAGAACTTGACCATATGACTGGACAATAATCAAGCTAAGATAAAACTAGAGCCTGCAGGACTTTTGGGGTGTGGTGTCAAAAAGGCAGATAATCTCTTTATTACGGACAGACCTCTTCCCATTTTTTACAACTATTGAATCTATATGTTTCGACCATGACAGTTTACAATCTAAGGTAACACCAAGTAATTTAGTCTCCTGAACTTGATCAACAACCAACCACACCATTCATTACTAGGTTCAGCTGAGGTCTAGAACTTAGGGAATAATTTGTATCAAATACAGTGCTCTTAGTTTTAGAGATGTTCAGTTTATTACTGGCCACCCATTTCAAAACAGTCTGCAACTCTTTGTAAGGGTTTCAGTGACTTCATTAGATGTGGTTGCTGATGTGTATATGGTTTAATCATCAATATACATGTACACACATGCTTTGTTTAATGCCAGTGGCAGGTCATTGGTAAAAATTGAAGAGAGTAGAGGGCATAGAGAGCTTCCCTGTGGTAGACCCCACTTTACATGTTTGACATTAGAGAAGCTTCCATTAAAGAAAACCCTCTGAGTTCTGTTAGATATAGTATATATCTCTGAATCCACAATATGGCAGAGGTAAAAAAGCCATAATACATACATTTCCTCAACAACAGGCTATGTATGGTCAATAATATCAAAGGATGCACTGAAATCTAAAAGTACAGCTCCAACAGTCTTCTTACTTTCAATTTCTTTCAACCAATTATCATTCATTTGTGTCAGTGGAATATTTTGAGTGCCCCTCTCTATAAGCATGCTGAACGTTTGTTGTTCATTTGTTTACAGAGAAATAGCATTGTATTTGGTCAAACACATTTTTTTTGCAACAGTTTGCTAAGAGCTGGTAACAAGATGATAGGTCTGCTGTTAGAACCAGTAAAGGCCACTTTACCACTCTCGGGTAGCAGACTGACTTTGGCTTCCCTCCAGGCCTGAGGACAAAGACTTTCCTCTAGGCTCAGATATAAGATATGACAGATAGGAGTGGCTATAGAGTCAGCTACCATCCTCAGTAGCTTTCCATCGAAGTTGTCAATGCCAGGAGGTTTGACATTATTGATTGATAACAATAATCTTTCCACGTCCCCTAAACTAACTTTACAAAATTTAACTTTCAATGCTTTCTTTCATTATTCATTTTTTTAATGCATGAGTACGATGGCTCACTGTTTGTTGTTGGCATTTCCTGCCTTAGTTTGGCCACTTTGCCAATGAAGGAATCATTAAAATAATTGCCAACATTAAATTGTTTTGTGATGAGTAAGTCATCTGATTTGATGAAAGATGGAGTTAAATTTGTCTTTGTGCCCATAATTTCATTTAAAGTACTCCAATATTTTTTTCCATCAATCTTTATATCATTGATCTTGGCTTCATAATACAGTTTCTTCATCTTATTGTTGAGTTTAGTCACATAATTTCTCCATTTGCAGTAAGTCAGCCAGTCAGATGTGCAGCCAGACTTACTAGCCGCTCCTTTTGCCTCATCTCTTTCAACCATACAGTTTTTAAAATTCCTCATCAATCCATGGAGCCTTAACAGTTCTAACAGTCAGTTTCTTAACAGGTTCATGTTTATCAATAATTGGAAGAAGCAATTTCATAACTTGATCAAGTGCAGCGCCTGGATGCTCCTTATTAATCACATCAGACCAACAAATATGTTTAACATCATCCACTTAAGACTCACAGCAAAATCTTTTGTATGATCTCTTATACACTATTTTAGGCCCAGCTGTTGGAACGTTGGCTCTCCTGGATATAGCCACAATATTGTGATCACTGCATCCAATGGGTACGGATACAGCTTTAGAACAAAGTTCTACAATATTAGTAAATCAATACATCATGTGGATGATCTTGTTCCTGTAGTGTTTGTAAACACCCTGGTAGGTTGATTAATAACCTGAACCAGATTACAGGCACTGGTTACAATGAGGAAGCGTCCTCTTGAGAGGACAGCTTGATGAAAACCAGTCAATATTCAGGCCCCCAAGAAAGTAGACCTCTCTATTTACATACACGATCAAGCATTTCACACATATTATTTAGATACTGACTGTTAGCACTTGGTGGCCTATAGCAACACCCCATAGGAAAAGCCTTTAGATGTATCAGGTGAAACTGCAACCACAACACTTCAATAACACTTGACATAAGATCTTCTCTAAGAGATTGGAGACAGATGTGGTACTGTAGTAACAGCACACATTACAAAGTATTATGTAAGCCTGCAGACTCACCGCTCCTCACTACTACTTTCTGGTAGGGCCTGATTCAGAGTCAGAGACAGAGGCTACGGGAGAGTCAGAGACAGGGGCTAGGGGAGAGTCAGACACGGGCTGGGGGAACAGGAGTCATCGTGGTTAGGTGAGGAGAGTGGGAACAGGGAACGAACAGGGACCGGGGTGAAGGGAACAGAACAGGCCATCTGAGCGAGGCGTGACTGAGCATTCCCCAGTAGGTGCTTAGTATTCCGCCACACCATGTGAAAAATGAAGAGGCTGGTTGAGGATCACAGGGGCTGTTGCTTCATGTGAACACTCTGCCTTCCAGACCTTCCAGACCTTCCAGACGAGCCTACTGGTTCTAAAGGGGATTAACCTTTCCCGCTTCACACATGCCTCCCGCCCCCTCTCAACCACGCTATCGCCATAGCAACTCCTTGCCAGCCCCGTGCCTCTTAATTCTCGGGGCCAGGGGGCAACTGGACGGCGAGTCGAGATGAAGCGAGCGGCACATGCTAACTAACATGGCACCTTCTGTATCTAACACTGACATTAATCTGTATATTAGTCAACACACTATTACACTTAAGTAGAATTACAAGTTGATGTCAGGGGCTTGTGCTAATTGACACATTTGCAACTAGTCCAGTTGAAACAAATGAATAAAAGACAACACACAAATATTTCCCAAGCTCAACGCCTCTGAAGCTACACAAATAAAAAGCAGTTACCCGACCTTGCAGTCCTGAAGGATAAAAAGCCATACACAATGCTTAATTTACTAGGGGCACTGGGGGTCTGCCGTTTCTCACATATTAATATTAGATTATAGTTGTCGGCCACTTAAGCCCCTGCTCTCTCCTCTCTCCTTGATTAATAGGAACACATTGTAAATACAAATATTTCATAGCAGCCTCGTAAAGAGCTGGATCTCTGTCAACTCTTCCCCGTAAAGTCAGCACTATTTCCCCTTCCACACCCTTTTCCTCTTGTTCATTTGAGAAATGAACTCAATTAAGTTTGTCAGTGGGTCAGGACTGTAATGTCGGAAGCTCGTCTGAGTCTTTCAGAGAAGGTTTATAGATGACTGTAATGTTGGTGAGTGTCCTCCTCTCCTCCACTGCAGCATGCCCCTCTTCTCTTCCTCTCACAATAACTGTCTTGATCTTTCTCCTCAGTCCATGCTGTTGTCGGTGCACATCAAACGCGAGGGAGAGTCACCGGTGGTCTCCCCTCTTTCCTCTGAAGATGCCCACCACTCCGACAGATACCAGGTGAGCTGGGCTAGGTTCCAAATGGCACCCTTTGCCCTATTTAGTGCACTACGTTTGACCAGAGCCCTGGTTAAAAGTAGTACTCTGTGTAGGGAATAGGTTGCCATTTAGGACCCTGCCAGGATGCTGCTCTTTGCCCACATATGTAGCATCATAATCCCATCATCATATCCTGTCATATGACAGGAAAAATCTATAAAACCCACTATGAAACCTACTCCTGGAAAAATAACAGGACAGGCAATGTAAGGACAACGTGCAAAAAAAGTCCCCTGCTCTCTGTTAGAGGTTAAACATTAGGCAAACTCACAGGTGTCACCATGGCGATGGTGAAAGACAACAAGGTAATAATTTGTTGTTTTAGTGTTGAACACACAACATTGACTCAGCCAATCATCTCGCTATCATGGAGTGGATCAGAGAGTCAATAGAGGTCCTAGTCTCCATCAGGAATCAGCCAAGCCGCCTACCTCTATCCTACCTGGTTGTGCCCCCCAAATGGCATCGGAGCCCATCTATCCTCAGACTATCTCTGGTAAAGATTTGCCCAGCCTGTAATGTGTTTCCCTGTTCAGATAGGTAATCATCCATAGTTTACCTCAAGCTATGCTCTTATGCTCCCTAAGTCCGGATGGTATCTCTTCTGGTCTACAGCATCCTTGACATGTTTTCCACCTCATTCTGCTGGAGGCCTCACAACTGCAGTTTGCACCCCAAATGACACCCTACTCCCTACACCGGGCCTTACTTTTGATCAGACCCCAATGGGCCCTGGTCAAAAGTAGTGCACTACAGTATATAGGGAATAGGGTGCTATTTAGGTCGCATGCGTACAGAAGATTAGTTGGGATTTAACTTACTCATACAGCACAGTGTTTTAATCAAAGCTATAATGTAGCTTATATACCATACTTTTTTTTCTCTCAAAATGTAGTATTTCAAACTCATATGGCAATGATCTATTATTTAGGTTAAGTGGTTTTCTCCCTTATACCATAAAGTCATATCCATACATTGACAGGCCTATTAAAGGGGCAGTGGTTAAAGTATATATTTTCATTAGTAAAGCTGCTGCTGAAATCATTTCATACAAATGATTAAGTAAATGGAGACCCCAACCTCCCTTGAAATTTTAGATTTTTGTTATTTTTCCTCATCATGTAATTGTGTAAGCCATTTAGATAGCTTGCGTCCCAAAAGGCACCCTATTCCCTGAATAGTGCTTTATATTTCAGCAGAGCACTATGAGCCCTGGTCGAAAGTAGTGCACTAAATAGGGAATAGGGTGCCATTTGGGAAGCATACACAGTGGATCAACATATCATAGTGCAGGTTGGATATGAGCATGACTTAAGTGTCAGTGTAAGAGGCCTGTCTGGTATATGATGGACGATCCACTCGGCAGGAGTTTGAATTTGTGACCACACTCTGTGCCCGTGTCAATGAGTGAACATCCATCCATTGCCCTGACTGGCCCTGCTAGTGTCAGCACATAGCCTACACACTCTGGAAGAGAGGGGAGAAGAAAGATAGGTGGTCCCACTTAACCCATATCTTAGTGGTATTCACAATCACTGATCATGCCTGTCAGTTTCAAACAAGTTTAGATGGGGAGAATTCATAGCTCATTTCTTATGTCACTTTGATATGAGATTGTACAAAATTATGAAACACTTATTTTCAGAAAATGAAATAAAACGTTTGTACTATTTGTATTGACTCCAAAAAAAAATATGTTTAGATATGATGCATACAACTTTTTTACCCCACAAATTACTTGACAAACTTGAAATGTCATATTAAGTCAACTTCCATTGAAGCCAGCCTCTGTATTACGTATTGCTGCTATCTAGTGGCCAACGGTGGTAGGAGACCAGACGTCCTCTGAACTTTCACTCCTGTGTTGGTCACATGACACAAGCCAAGCCAACATGGCGACGGCAATGAACAGAGTAGCTTTGTAGGCGGCACATTCAATCCTTTGGCATCCGTATAAAATTATTGACACAAAATTGTATTAATGGTGCGGTCTAGTACCAGGAGACCTATATGATATACGTGAACAAGTGAGTTTTGTCGGCTTGAAAAGGCTTTGACCAAAACTTACCGACCCTGTTATGGAAGACACGATACAGCCTAAAAGAGAAGTAGGTTTTTGTTTACTATTAAGATGTAACTTGCAGGGCACACTGTAGAATCCAAAGCAATCCGCCCATGCACTGCTACTAATGTATCCATTAACATTATACATGCAAAGGTCCATATCTAATGCATATTTTGTGTGATTCCTTTCTTCCTACCTGCAGACATTTTTACGAGTGCGAGCTAATAGGCAAACGCGATTGAATGGTATGTAAACATTTCATTTTTCCTTTGAAAGTTCAATACTTTTCATAAGCATCTTACACTTTTATATTTTTCTTAAAGGTAATTTATTTATTTCTAACTGCATTTCTGGTACAACATCCTGTAGAATTACAGCATATCTATATATATATATTAATGAAGGTATCATGATCTCATCTGCAACTTCACAAAGCCTACTTGTATGGATTGACATGATTAGAGCCTATTTTTTAAAATTTAACTAAGCAAGTCAGTTAAAGAACAAATTCTTATTCACAATGAAGGCCTACCAAAAGGCAAAAGGCCTCCTGCGGGGACAGGGGATTAAAAATATAGGTCGAAACACACATGAAGAGACAACACAGCACTACATAAAGAGAGACCTAAGACAACAACAGCATGGCAGCAACACAACATGGTAGCAGCTTCATTATCTTGGTGAAAATGTTACAATAATGTTCGGAAATAATGCCACTGTTGGCTTGTGACAAGATTCAATCATTTCTATTTAGGATATTTCCTAAAATAAGTTATTTCCCTATCAAATAATATTCTATTCATATTTATTAAGTACCTTATGATTATGTTCTAAAACAGTTTTATTTGATACCTTTTCAATACACTACTGAAAATATCACCTGCACTACAGTTGGAATTGTCAATACAAGTTGAAGCAGCAACTGGCGACGCGAAAGTGCATCTTCAGTATGGTGACCAGATTTAGCAAATGAAACATTTTATTTAGTTATGTAGCTGCGTGCGAAAATTAGAATTTTGTACGGAACTACCAATTTTTCTCTCTTAGCCCTTTCAAATACTTATAAATGAACACAGAAATGTATTAACCCGCCTCAGGCTAGGATTACAAAATCTAGTCATTTTAGAAAGTCACCAACGGTCGGTAGCATATGCTGTTGGATGCACTTTATGGCCATGGTTGTTCATGCGGTGGTTACAGTATATTACCGATCAAACATTATCATGAGGTCTGAGGCAAGGCAATGGGAGCAAACAAGTTTGGTACAGGGACAGACAACATTTTCTACATGCAAATCTGATTGGATACACTGTTTTGATTATTGAAATATCAGCCTCAATTTAGCTTCCAGAGTTGCTTTATTCTTTCTGAGGGCTAATCGGGGACATTTCCAGGGACAGGCTGTCGCTGGAAATCGGGGACGTCTGGTCACCCTAATATTCAGAGTGGGAATACAGAGTCATGGGTCTGAATGGACCAACCGACAGAGAGAGTCGGAGTCTGTGGGACCTTGACCAGGCACATTGGCCATGAGTGAGGTGTCAATCTGTCCTGTTTGGTTGGATTGTGATGGGTGTGACCCCTGCATCTATATCACACATTATGGCTAAGTATAGCCAGAGGACCATGTTGAACACAGCCCTTGCTGACAGCCCCTTCACACTGTGGACCAGCTTCAGGTTGTAGCCTACATTACAGCTACAGAGCCAGGCCTGCCCCTTGTTGACCCACTGAGTGTGATAGCAGGGCTGGCTGGTGGGAGGGTCGGGAGCCCTGGCTGCCCCTGTGTGTCTCCCTCCCTGCTTTTCCCTTGACCTAGCGCCTACACGAGCAGAGGATCTATTAACCCTTGACCTTCTTGATATGTTAACAGTCGATGACCTCTGCTGGTGCAGGCGCTACGCCAAGGAAAGTGTCAAAAGTGCTCCCCTTGGACTGCACAACGGAGCCCCCCTTGCCCCCTGCTGCATTCGCCACGGTAAGAGCCTGCCCCCCGTCCCCTCCTCAACACCCCAGCTAGCTTATTGCAGGCCCAGGCTCCCTCCATGCCTCCATTGACATTTAGCGTACGCTCGCCTCGGTAGCAGCCTCAGTGCTGAAAGGAAACGGTGCCGACTTTGTTTAAACTCAAGCCTCCATTAATGTCTATTACCTCTCATGTGGAACCTGAATGATTCTTGGGGGGGCTTGTGCCGTGCCTAATTAATCGTCCCTTTCTCTCAGCGTTTAATGACGCCCTCCTCGATTACCATCAGCCGTTCCCTGGCCTGGGAGAGAAAATATGAGGAGTTGTCCCAATCTCCCTGGAGTTATGGCGCGTTGTCCCTCCTCCTCTCGCCGTCCCTCTTCAGGTCCCCCTTGGCCCCTTTCGCAATCACAGCCACCTAAAGATTAATGTCCCCGCACGCCATTTGCAGTTAAGAAAAGCCGACAAAGACTTACGGCGCAATGGCTGCTGTTCTGCTGTGTTAAATTTCTAATTATGTGGGGGGGTCGTGACTAGAGAGAGATAGACGTGGAAGGATTGTTCATTTCAGTCACGTGACCTAGACCTACAGTAGACCATCTTTACCTGTCATCCTGGAGAAAGAGGAGGAACCTTCTAGGTTTAGGCATCTTCCTAAAACACTGTTTGGACCTATGAAGAGAATAGATTGCCCTCTCTTTTTGTCCTGTCAATGTGTGAGAACATGTGGGGGTAATAGACCATAGTTGTGGCACCGTGGATGGTTCTCCTGAAACAGTGTTCCCATGAAGAGTAGATTGCCCCCTCTCTTTGTCCTGTCAATGTGTTATAGGCCTAACATTAGCGGGTAGACTCATGACATTAGAGTATTTGTGGCACTGAGGATGGTTGTCATGACGGCCTCCCCGCCCGCTTTTGTAATTCCTGATCTTCTGGTACCAGACTAAACGCTGTGGCGTCGTCTAGGAGACCTGTGGCGCAACGATTCCCCTCCACTCCGCTGACCCACGTTATTCCCAGCAAGGCAGCAAACTTTTCTGACATGTTGTGAATGCCAACAGCGTTCACTGCTGATCTTCTGCCAAGCAGAGGAGAGCGCCACGTCGTACACAGCTGGAGGACAGAGGAGGTAGAAAACTCCCAATAGCCTACCATGAATTTACTTTGTGTTTTTGGTCCATGTTGCCATATTAAAAGGTTGCCTCTGTCACACTTTCTGCTGGGCTGTATTGCCTGCTATGAGCCTGGTTATCCACACGGGTTTAATATGATCAAACGACTCATTATATTAGA
Organism: Oncorhynchus tshawytscha; assembly: GCF_018296145.1. Taxonomy (NCBI): domain Eukaryota; kingdom Metazoa; phylum Chordata; class Actinopteri; order Salmoniformes; family Salmonidae; genus Oncorhynchus; species Oncorhynchus tshawytscha. The sequence goes on along the minus strand of NC_056438.1, from coordinate 56,395,086 downwards.
TTCTAATCAAGAACATTCCGTTCATTCTATTTTCATTGGATTGTGTCCTTTTTTGCTGCATTTCAACCAATCATGTCATTGTAGCCGCATGGCTGTCTGCCGAAGTCGATGGACTTTTTTTTTCACCTACCGATGTGATATTTCAGGGCAGAACTTAAAACAGAGAAATACAAAAACAAGTCTCAGATTTCCCTGTATTTCCCCATGTTTCTAAACACCTCTTCCCCTGTTTCTTTGTGTTTCAGCCCGGATTGGGAAGATGAAGCGCCGGAAGCCAGAGGATGGGCAGGTATGTCCACTGTGCAGCGCGCCGCTGGCAGGGACAGAGGAGGAGATGAGTAGGCATGTGGAACAATGTCTGTTCAAGGTAGCCTCACGTCCATACCCGTTCCCCCATAGCCTCAGGCCCCTCAGTCCTCCAGTCAACCAGTCACCTCTCTCTAGTCACTGGTCACCACCACGCTATCTAGTATCTATCAACTCCCTACTCCCTTTCTTTCCCCTAGACTTGACACAACATAGACATGACAAAGACTCAGAACACATAGACACATTGTCTGACAGCCTCTTCTTTTAGTTGTTCACCAAACACTGAACCTGGACTTCTCCAGTCTTAAAGAAAGAGCTTTCCTCTGCTTTCTGCTGGTAATAACATCTTAGTCATATCTTAGTAGCAGTTAGATGCTCAACTGAAGCGTCCAGGGGAAAGAATCATTAGTCTAGGCAAATACCTCTCTCCTGTCGTATGGTCCGCCCACCTCTCTCCTGTCGAATGGTCCGCCCACCTCTCTCCTGTCGAATGGTCCGCCCACCTCTCTCCTGTCGAATGGTCCGCCCACCTCTCTCCTGTCGAATGGTCCGCCCACCTCTCTCCTGTCGAATGGTCCGCCCACCTCTCTCCTGTCCGCCCACCTCTCTCCTGTCGAATGGTCCGCCCACCTCTCTCCTGTCGAATGGTCCGCCCACCTCTCTCCTGTCGAATGGTCCGCCCACCTCTCTCCTGTCGAATGGTGGTCCGCCCACCTCTCTCCTGTCGAATGGTCCGCCCACCCCACTCCTGTCGAATGGTCCGCCCACCCCTCTCCTGTCGAATGGTCCGCCCACCCCCACCTCTCCTGTCGAATGGTCCACCCACCCTCTCTCCTGTCGAATGGTCCGCCCACCCTCTCTCCTGTCGAATGGTCCGCCCACCCCTCTCCTGTCGAATGGTCCGCCCACCCTTCTCCTGTCGAATGGTCCGCCCACCCCTCTCCTGTCGAATGGTCCGCCCACCCCTCTCCTGTCGAATGGTCCGCCCACCCCTCTCCTGTCGAATGGTCCGCCCACCCCTCTCCTGTCGAATGGTCCGCCCACCCCTCTCCTGTCGAATGGTCCGCCCACCCTTCTCCTGTCGAATGGTCCGCCCACCCCTCTCCTGTCGAATGGTCCGCCCACCTCTCTCCTGTCGAATGGTCCGCCCACCTCTCTCCTGTCGAATGGTCCGCCCACCTCTCCTCCTGTCGAATGGTCCGCCCACCCCTCTCCTGTCGAATGGTCCGCCCACCCCCCCTCTCCTGTCGAATGGTCCGCCCACCCCTCTCCTGTCGAATGGTCCGCCCACCTCTCTCCTGTCGAATGGTCCGCCCACCCCTCTCCTGTCGAATGGTCCGCCCACCCCCTCTCCTGTCGAATGGTCCGCCCACCCCTCTCCTGTCGAATGGTCCGCCCACCCCTCTCCTGTCGAATGGTCCGCCCACCCCTCTCCTGTCGAATGGTCCGCCCACCTCTCTCCCCTGTAGGAAAGTCTTCTTCCTCCTCTGAATCTCTGGTTCCTAAATATAATAGATGGCAAGTGAGGTATCATGCTCACTCACACTGTAACACATGTCATTAGCTCCCAGAACATAATGTATTTATTTATAGAAGTCATGCTTTCTATAACGTTGGTCATGATTCTGCCCTCGGTCGCTTACTTTAGTGATGGTTTTTCCAAATAGTTTTGTATTAATAACAAATATATTAAAAGTATTGATAAGCATTTTGGTGATATAGTATAATTGGAATTCAAAGAATTCAGATCGTTTTTGGTTGATCCTTTTGATTATGCGAATAGTTCCAAATTCTGACATAGGAGAACATGTATTTTTCTACTCCAAGCCCTACCCTGTGTCTGGTTCAGTGTTGACAGTGTCTTTGTTCTCTCAGAGGGAGGGTGCGTTTGCTGAGGATGACTCTGCAGACATGGACGGAGAGAACGGGACCCGCTTCGAGGAGTACGAGTGGTGCGGCCAGAAGAGGGTCAGAGCTACCACCCTGCTGGAAGGAGGCTTCAGAGGTACACAACAGTGACACTACACCTATGGGCCCTGGTCAAAAGTAGTGCACTATAAAGGGAATAGGGTGCCAATTGAATTGCAAACCTATTTTTCACACAAAAAAAATCAATTAGGCTACTTAGGTTCTAAAACATTTATGTAACATTTGAGAATCAACTAAATGTTTAGGGTGACAAAGTATGAGTCTGGAAACCCAGTGCACCAAATGGCTTCCACCACAGCACTCACTCTAAACGCTAGTCCCTGCTAGTCCCAAGCCTCCTCAGTAACAACAACAGAGTGAGGCAGTGTATCATTGCCTTTTAAAAGGACGTGACTGGGTGCAGAGGCTAACATGCCTACCATGCCCACAATTACAGGGTGGACAGCTCTAGGTTTGCGTGCCAAATTACACCCTATTCCCTATTTAGTGCATTACCTTTGACCAGGGCCCATAGTGCACTAAATAGGGAGTAGGGTGCCATTTGGGATGTGCCTCTGGCTCCAGCTACAGTGTGAGGGCATGTAGCCCCGGTCCAGGCAGGGGTCAGCCCAGTCCGGGCCTGGCCCCAGCCCCTTTAGGAGAGAAAGGAAAACACATTTAGCTGTGCAATTGACCTGTCTGAACCGGTGAGGAGTGGTGTGTGTGGAAAGGGACCAGTGACCCTTTGGGTTCCCCTCAGCCCAGCGATGCAATTATAGCCATGGACACAAAGCTGCCCACTAGGGAACACAGACTGATCTCTCATATTCTCTCCATTTATTTATTTATCTTGCTCTTTCCTTCTCTATTGCTCTCACTTTCTTTCTCACATTCTCTCCATCTGTCTCCCTCTGAAACATATCTTAGCCCACATCATCAATAGGAAGGGCTAGAATTCAATACATAGTCCATTATCAGTAGTCGTTGACAACGAGACGGCATTGGGCTGTTGATTACATTGCCCATTAAATTGTATATATTTTCATTTCTCCCTCTCCAATAGTGACTTTTAAATGTAGGTTATCAAGCAACCAGATATATCTAGTTTAGTGATTTAGAAGCTGTAATACATTGATCCAGCCAAGCCACTGTGTGCTCACCTACATGATTTGTGAATATTTAGTAGGTCATTGGTCTATGATCAATTACTAGTGTAGTCCGCTTAATTGGACAAGTGTATGATTTGTTCATAGGTCAGCGTTCATTATTTCATGTCTGACAGACAGGCCTTACTTCATTGCTATAGAGAGCTGTAAAAATGAATTGGCTACAGGTCCTCGTGGTGTGTCTCTGGAGATCACAGGAAAGTCAAGTCTTCTCTAAGGGCCTCTTTCAACCTTGCAAAGTCGCTAAACCCCCCAAGTCCCCAAACTGCATTACAAAGCCCAATAAGATGTGTGCCTTTTGGCCCCTCTCTCTCACTCTCACCGCAAACACAGACAGACAGACAGACATCAACGGCCTACAGATCAGTTTGAATTCTCAACTGAACCTCCTGAGGCTGTCCGTCTGTCTGTCCATTCATCTAATGAGCAGTAGACCCCTTCTGGCGGGCTGTGATGTGACACAGATAAGGGCTGGTCAAAGTCAGAGGTGCTGGTGATACCACTTGAAAGCGACCCCCTCCCCCCAAAACCTCAGAAGGTGGATTTGCCTTGAAAGCTCTGCTGCAGTCGACCATGGTTCAATGGGTCCAGCCAGGCAGAATCCACCATCCATCCAGCCCACGGGGGGGTGGTTGATGCGGAGAGGAGAGGAGAGACGGAGACAAGGGGCTTCAATTGGATAAGAGGCCTAAGCTATCCTCTGTGAGACACCAGCACCAACACTGACACCTCTCTCCCTTTGAGGGGAGGGAAGAAAGGCAAAGGGAAGCCCTTTAAACAGCACAGAAAAGTCAAAGACAGTCAGAGGGAGGGAGGATAATCAAACAGGAACACTTTTCTGCTTGAGACGTGTGGGGCCCTGGTCCTCCTGTGTACATGGCTTATGAGGACCTGGGAGACAGCTCTAAAGGCTGTTGTATTGATGAAGAGGGTCAGATCTGATCCCTACAGCCTGATAGTGAAGACCAAGGCTAAGGGGGCCGATCCGGGGAGAGGGGATTTGGGTCCGCTGACTGAAGATGGCACCAGGGATATAAGGCAGCGCTTTCTCCTTTGTAAATGGGCTTCAAAGATGGCAGCCATCTTTGTTTCTTCCATCTCTGTCCAATCATCTCCCCAGATGTGTCCTGTAAATGCCAGTGAGATATGACGGCCTTCGACCAGAGCCGACTGGGGAAGGATGATAAGGGATATCAGAGCCATGGCGACCGGGTGTTGTTGGTCAGGCTGTCTCTTATGTTGATTGGCCCCTTGACCCTCCCTCGCTCCTCACAGCTCAGAAACCTAACGTTGTCTCTGAGTCTGTCTCCGTGGTAATGGGTGTTATATGGAGATAGGTGTGCCATGTCACGGTCAGGTCCATGTTACACAGGCAAGAACACATGCATTTTACATGTTCAAGTCAAGGAGATGCACAAGATTGGTTATGATAATGAATGTGGTGGATATGTTTAGGTGCACCCGTGTGTGTGTGTGTGCAGGGATGTGTGCGTTGGTGTGTTTGTATATCGACCCTAGCTGATCTGCCAGAGAGGTGGGGCTGCGAGGAGGTGGGGCTGCGAGGAGGTGGGGCTGCGAGGAGGTGGAGCGGAGAGGAGGAGGAGTGGAGAGGATAAATAAATAATGAAATCATGTGACTGAAAGGCAGTTATGGTGGCGTTGACCTTTTCAGGGGAGATTAGATTGCCTGACAAGACTGGTTAAAGGGAGAGATAGGGGCTGAGCAGCAGGACCAGACCATGCCTGCCTTGCCCAACAGCATGGTTGAGTCCCAAACGGCTCCCTGTATAGTGCATTACTTTTGCACTCTATAGGAAATAGGGTTCCATTTGAGACGCAGCCCGTGACTTAAGACTGCGGTAGTCCTCTCGTCTGCTCGTGGGACAACAACCGGGTCTGACACTTAGACTTTGGACACTCCAATTTGGGCTGGATGGTTAGATTACATGCCACCTGCTTTTATAGCATCCCTTGGTTTTACTTTCTAGCAGTCAACTATCAGTGTGATGGGGATCTTGTTTTCCCAACTTGTCTTTATAGTCCTCTTCCACACTTACCGCTGTGGTGAAATGAAGATTGAACTGGATGGAATGCAGCAGTAGTAGTCTGCCCATCTCCGTCAGTTCCAGTTGGGGAGAGTATATTTAAGGGGAATATTTATCCATGTCCCACTGGGTTTAATGCTAATCCCATCTAGTAAAACTGAACTCTGGAAAGTCCTCTTCTTAGGGGCCACTGTGGCCCCAAAACTGTTGGGGGTTGGGGACAGTGAAAGCATCTAGACCCATTCTTTCTTGCCACCACTCAACACCACAGCCTTTTAAAAATCAATGCTGTTTTCTCTCCCCTCCCATCTCCTGGCTCCAGCCATGCATCGCTAACTAGCCGCAGTATCAATACCCTGATCAATTGATTGGATTAACAGTGATTTCTGGTTCCTTCCAACCAACCCTCTGTCACTTTCTCCTCCCCAATGTGCCTGGTCACTGGACGCCATTACTGGGCGGGACAAAGGGTCAGTCTGTTTATTTGTTTTAGCCTCTCCTACGTGTCACCAGTCGTTCACAGTAGATTCATGAAATGCTGGGCATCATTTGCAGTGTATTACCTTTTGTGACCGCCTCCCTCCCTCCTTTACAGCAGCCTTTGAGGTATTCCCCAGGTCCAGGTGACAGCTGAAGGGGCCAGTGGGCAGATACTATTTAAATAACTTCAAGGTCCCTGCATGGTGGTGATGTGGTATATCTGGATAGGACAGGCTCCTATGCTGCCCACTGGCCCCTTCAGCTGTCTGGTACTACTGTCTCCGCCACCAGCAGCTGAACAGACATATTTGTGCACCACAGCCATTGTTCACATATGCTCCATTGTTCACATATGCTCCATATGCTCCATTGTTCACATATGCTCCATATGCTCCATTGTTCACATATGCTCCATTGTTCACATATGCTCCATATGCTCCACCCAGCCACAGGGATCAAATCCAACTTAAAACGTCCATTTTAACACTGAACAAAAATATAAATGCCTCCGATTTTGTGTTCGATAATTTGGCAGTACGTCCAACCGGCTTCACAACCACAGACCACGTGTAACCACGCCAGCCCAGGGCCTCCACATCTGGCTTCTTTACCTGCCGGATTGTCTGAGGGGGGGTGGGGGTGTTCTGAGGAGTATTTCTGTCTTTGATAAAGCCCTTTTGTGGGGGAAAAATGGGCTGGGCCAGGCTTCCCAGTAGAGACCTGTCATGTGAAATCCATATGAATTTATTTCAATTGACTTTCCTTATATGAACTGTAAAATCTTAAAAATTGGTGCATGTTGCATTTTATATTTCTGTTCAGTATATATGATCACTAACAAGCATGGGAGAATTGTAAAAAGGGTTATCCTTGGTAGCAGGCAGGGACATGGGTTTTACCCTCTTCTCCTGCAGCAGCTCCAGTCCCTTAGCACAGAGCTTCCTTCAGCCTCAATGGAGAGAGGGGAAGAGGCTGGAGGAAGGCTACCTGTCTTCTGCTACCTGTCTTCTGGGTCTCTGTAGAAGGTTGGCCTTAGAACCTCTATCCATGTCTCTACCTAGCCTATGTCTTCATATGAGCCCATGCCATTTTTTTATCCTTAACATCCGAGTTTGTTTGTACTCCACCACAGCATTGTACCATCTCCTGTCTTGACATGAGTCAGCTATCAGTGTCCAGTCCTAGATGAGTGGGAGAGTCAGCCCCTGACCACTCAATCAGCCCACAGCACTGTGTGTCTCTCAATGGCAGCACAGGCAAGGTGAGAGACAGGGCCCTAAGTGGAGCTGAAAGGGCCAGTCAGACAGCAGCAGGAGTTTGTCTGGCGAGCCGCTTGTCACAGAGTTTATAGAGGTGCCAGTCAGACCTACAGCCAGTCAGCCAGCCTCCATAACTAGATAACCAGCCACTGGCAGTTGACACAGCCCCTCCCTCTGTCTGCCGCTGACAGCCTCACCTGGCCAACAATACTTCACAGGAAAGGAGGGAGAGATGGCAGCATCTCAACATGTCCATTTCAATCAATGTGCTCGACCAGCAGGTTTAATAGACTAACTCAGATCTTTGTTACCCTGCTGGTCTACATGTGTAGAGAGAGGGATAGGCAGACCTTGTTACCCTGCTGGTCTACATGTGTAGGGAGAGGGATAGGCAGACCTTGTTACCCTGCTGGTCTACATGTGTAGAGAGAGGGATAGGCAGACCTTGTTACCCTGCTGGTCTACATGTGTAGAGAGAGGGATAGGCAGACCTTGTTACCCTGCTGGTCTACATGTGTAGGGAGAGGGATAGGCAGACCTTGTTACCCTGCTGGTCTACATGTGTAGAGAGAGGGATAGGCAGACCTTGTTACCCTGCTGGTCTACATGTGTAGAGAGAGGGATAGGCAGACCTTGTTACCCTGCTGGTCTACATGTGTAGAGAGAGGGATAGGCAGACAGGGTCTTAGAGGAAAGGCTACTGTTTGTTGGAGGCCTGGTTTGCAATGTCATCCCATCTGAAATGACAGAAAGGAATGTTTCAGAGGTTGTGTAGTATATACCAGCCATACTCAACTGGTGGTATGCATAAGTCACTCTGGATAACAGCTAGATAGGCTACTAGTTGATAAACTATCTAAATCTTGTGGTTATCATGGTCAGATTGATTTTGTTCAGATTGATTTTGTTCATATGAACTCACATAAGACATGGAAAAATGTGTAGATTTGAAGGAAATTACCTTTAAAACTGCAAAATGTTCTCTCCACCAACAAGAGGTGTGAACAGTTTAGGGTCGCATGGGTTGCGAGGTGGGAGTTTGTTACTACGCCGATAAATGACATTATCCATCCAGACCTTTGCCACCTAGAACATTTCTGGATCTTCCCAAATAGTAGTTGAGTACGGTTATTTTCCTCCTCAACATTGACAAAGGTTGCATGGTCTGAAAGTGCCTAGACACTGACGCCCACCCCTGCTGCCCTCCTCTCTCGCCTCCCTCCCTCTCCTCAGGAACAGGCTTTGCCATGTGCAGCACAAAGGAGAACCACGACAGCGACGCTGACCTGGACGTGGATGGAGACGACACGCTGGAGTACGGCAAGGCCCAGTACACAGAGGCAGACATCATTCCCTGCTCCGGAGAGGACCAAGGAGAAGCCAAAGAACGGGAGGCCCTGCGCGGGGCGGTGTTGAAGTAGGTTCTCCCTCCTACTCTACTGTACGCTAGTAAACTCTATTGTCACCTTCTGCTTTGTGGCGTTGAGCTCCTTCTCAAGACACAGCATTATGTTTGTTTCTGCTCTTCCAGTGGCGGAATGCCGTCCAACAGAATAACACCAGAGTTCTCCAAATGGGCCAGTGATGGTGAGTTTAGGCTTGAAACAAGATGTCATCCTCTGTATTTATGGTTACCTTATTGACATTTTTTTGACCGTATTGATGAATGTTGAGGTCGGTGCTAATATCTCCCTGTCTTTCTCTCTCTCTGCAGAGATGCCCTCTACGAGCAACGGGGAGAGCAGCAAGCAGCAGCCGCCTCAGGACCCCAACGCCGCCTGCTCATCCTCCAACGCGCCCCGGACCTGTAAAAACAGCGAAATTGAGAAGTAAGAATCACCCCCCCTGAAATCCATCCACTGCCTCCCCCAGCCCTCTCATATCACGTTTCTATTACTCTCAGATGAGTTTCTTTCCTTCCTACGACTGGCCTGTTGTGTCATAAATGATGCATTTTGTGTGGTCATTTTTTCCTACTGCAATGAATCTAGCGAAGTCTCACTTCATCCCCTGGTCTGATCACAGGAGGGTCCCACCGTATTGATCCCCTCTCTAGCTGTGTGCTCCATCTGGGCCAGACACACAGCACCAAGCAGGAATCCTAATATCACCCCACACACTACCTCCCCCTTTTGCTACCTAGCCGGCTACCTCCCCAATTCATTACAACCTAATCATGTGGAATTGTTTGCCTAGCTGCTGCTCTACCATCCTCCAGGAGTGTTCACTTAGTGGAAGGTGGTACACACATACACACACACACTGGGCCTGGGGAGAAGTAGCAGGTTGGCAGACCTCCTAGTGTAGTAGAAACACCGTCTCCCCTGCCTCCCTACCAAGCAGCAGATAAATGTGAATAATCTGTGCATGTGAAAGGGCAGCTTCTCTAATTCCCTCATCTCCGTGTCCTCATCCATATTCCCCGACAAGCGGTGCCCGGAAGCATGGCCAGCCCCTCTGAATGGGTAATTGGGGTCAGAGTAGCACAGCTAGTGGAGAGAGGGGGGGGGCTTTTGTTGATTGCTTGCTTCTGCATGTCTGGCATATTCCTCCTCTTGCTCTCCATTTTGGCTCAGTTGCTTCAGTTTCCTCCACCCCTATCTTAAATGTGGCCACGGGTCGGAAACTGTCTTCCATCACAATCTCTCTGTTTCTTCTTTCTCACCCCTTCCTCACATTTCATTTGACTGTTTCCTTTCCTCAGTGTCAATTTCCCCAGCACTGCTCACTGACTGAGATAAATGAATGTTTTGGTTTCAACAAAGCAGCCAAACATTTCTTATTCTCCCTCAGCCGCCATCATCATTGACTTCCTGTGAAGGGCGTAGTAGTAGTAGTACTATCGTAGCAAGTGTTTTATAAATCCACACACACGATTACTTCCTGTTAACACCCGTAGCCGCACACACACTCATCTCCACTGACTGTGTCCTCTTGGCAGGGCTGCCCTGCCTGTCTGCCTCTCCGGCAGGCTAAATGCTTCATTGCACAGTTATCGGAGTAGAGTTGTTCTGGCCACATATTAAATATCAGCCTGCTGTTGGAGAACTGAACTGGTGCATAATCAGAGCAGCTTGAGATGCATTGATCTTGGTTGCGTCCCAAATGGTGCCACCCTATTCCCTACATAGTGCACTGCTTTTAACCAGAGCCCATAGAAAAGTACTGCACCATGAAGGGAATAAGGTCCCATTTGGGATGTAGACATGATCTGGGCTCATCGGTGCACTGTGATCACGTATCTGGTCCGATCTCTCCCTCCCTCTCCCCTGGTTGAAGGTGTGTGTACCCAGGATAAATGTGTGTGTGTGCAGAGTGGGGGGATGAATTCATCATCAGCACATCCTCTGTGGCAGCGTCATTATGATCTGTCTGTGTGGCAGACAGACCGACCGAGACATGTCAACACAGTGACTGTCTGAGGGATAGGGAGGGAAAGCCTTGTGTCCATCAGGAAAACGGTGTAGGGGTTTAGGCAAAAGGGAGTGTGTAGGAATAGTGAGTTTGCGGTGTGTAGATGTCTGTCCGTGTCAGTTTGAAGCTAGACGGGGGATTGTTCCCTAAGTGGTGAGGCCAGAAGCATGACGGCTTAGGAGATTGATTAATCGCTGTAACTATGTTGAAACTCTCTGCCTCCCCTCTCATACACACATGCACACGCGTGCCCTCAGAGACACACCCAGACACACACTCGCCACAGAGAGAGAATACCGCTCTGCCATTATATGAAGGAGTAGGGGTATTAGGCATGTTAGGCGAACTGGGCATAGATCACTCCTGCTGGTTGTCAGACTGAAGGAAGAGTAGACCTTAGCCATGAGAAGGGCCTCCAGCCTGCCCCCTGAATCAGCTTTATTAGCTTAGCTATCGGCTGCTCTGCTCCAGACGTGACACACCTGTTTATTTAATATCATATTTCCATCAGCCAGGCAGAGAGAGAGAGAGAGGTTTCTGGAGCCACTGACTTTGTGTTTTAAATGGCACCCTATTCCCTGTATAGTGCACTACTTTTGATTGTGCCCTATGGGGAAAAAGAAAGTAAAACGTAGTGCACTATGTAGGGTGCCTAGATTTTAGGCACCCTACATAGTGCCATTTAGGATGCATCTACAGACAGTCACAGTAACTCTCTAGCTGAACCTATATTTCTGACAGATATTTAGCATTTTTCTCTCTGCCTGCCGTTGTTTTCTGCGAGGCCTTATTTGATCAGGTTCCACAGGATGTTGGGAGGGTATTGTATTATACGGCGGGAGATGATGTCATTTGTCAAACACCGAGAGAAGGGTTCTTCCGGGAATAATAGTTTAACAGTCCCTCCTTACTATCTGTTGGCTCATTGGGAGGAACAAGCCTGTTTGATTATTTTTACTATTGTCATAGACCAGACAAGGAATAAATAATAATCACATGAGTTGATGTCATTCATTCCTCAACAGTACAATGTTGCTTGTATGTTGTTACATTCTGACTTCTGTGCCAAAATCTAGAAAACAAATGGGCATGCAGGGTTTTATGGGCAATTTCCTGATGGAAAAGAGACTTCATGTGAGAATCCTTTTAAAGAGTCCAAATTGAAGGGATTGAATGATTTCAGAGGAACAACTTTGCTGTTTGCAAAATGCGTATGGCTTTCTCAGCCCTCGATCCCAGATGAAAATGAGATATGTCTCCTTTCGTTACGTTGATACGGTGTGTGTGTGTGTGTGTGTGCTCTTGCGTTTTGCGGTAGTGAAATCTCTGATCTCATCCCAGATGGGTAATGATCTCTTGGCATCGGGGTCTCCAGACCCACTCGTTCCCAAACAAGATAAATGACCTCTCCAATGCCGCCAATGTGATTGCTGCAAAATTTCATGCTCAACTTGAAACAATGGAAGAGATTTCCATGTAGCTCCGCAAATAATTGAATCTGTCCTCAATTTATATGTGATGACTCTACCCCAACCCCCTCCCTCTGCCTCTCCCCCTTCGGACCCTGTGAGAAAGAGGAGCCCTCCCCCTATAGCCATCGAAGACCCTCCTCACATACATACGGCTGGAGCTGAAGAAATCATTTGGGACTTTTATTTTCTGGTGTCAGTTTAGTTAAGGCCTTAGTTAACCAAGCTGAGGCAGCCATGGACTGTAAGTCTCCCGAGTGGCGCAGCGGTCTAAGGCACTGCAGTGCTAATGGCGTCACTACACACCCTGGTTTGATTCCAGGCTGTATCACAACTGGCCATGATCGGGAGTCCCATAGGGCGGCGCACAATTGGCCCAGCATTGTCCGGGTTTGGGGAGCTTTACAAGTAGGCAGTCATTGTAAATAAGAATTTGTTCATAACTGACTTGCCTAGTTAAATAAAGGTTACATTAAAAAATAATAATAGTGATGTCCCACTCTCCATAGATATCATTTATATTTTTGTTGGAATGTGTGGGTTTTGTTAACTAGACCTATGTTCTGACTTGATCTTAGTCTTCAACAGTATTCACGATTTTATTTGTATATCTACATTTGAGTTTCCGAGGGTTTGTAAATTCACATACATGTTTGCATAGTCCTATCACACAAAGATGCTGTATGTACAGATGACAGAATGAAATGGGTGAATGGGGAAGGAGGTGGACGTGGATTAATCCCCATTGTAAAAGGCTTTCAGTCCCCTGGGTTTCTCCTCTTCCCTTTCACTCGTATCTAACTGTAATTACACCAGCCAGTAGTGTGCTCAGGAGGCCACCACTGGCCCTCCTTGCCTGCCTCTCTCCCTGCCTGAGAGATGAAAGGCTGGGATATAGGTGGACGCTAGATGAAGATAACGGGCTGATGGAGATGGATTGCAAGGGGGCAGAGACCCGGGAAGGGGGGGTGCCGGGAGCCTAGCAAGGCTGGCTAATCAAATGAGAAATGGGCGCGAGGCAAAGCCTCTCGCACACATTCAGACTGAACAAAGAACACTTAACGGGGAAGAAGGACGAGCTCCCTCTTTCTCCATTTCTTTCGCTTTCCATCCTGTAGCGGTCAGAGTGGAGGATCACCGCTGAGATGACATTTACTGAGTGTACAAAACGCTTTCCATGACATAGACTGACCAGTTGAATGTGCAAGACAAAAAGAGTTGTGTCAAGAGCACCAGTTTGTGTCAAGAACTGCAATGCTGCTGGGGTTTTCACGCTCAACAGTTTCCCATGTGTATCAAGAATGGTCCACCACTCGACATCCAGCCAACTTGAAACAACTGTGGGAAGCATTGGAGTCAACATCGGCCAGCATCCCTGTGGAACGCTTTCGACACCTTGTAGAATCCATGCCTCAACGAGACTGTTCTGAGGACAAAAGGGGTGGGGGTGCAACCCAATATTAGTAAGATGTTCTCTGGCCCCATCTTCCCCTTCTTTTGCTTCAGGGATTGTGTTCAGTAGGGAGAACGAGTTTTAAATTCTGTGCCCTTCGGAACACAAGCCCAGGTAGTCCTCCAAAGACCTGTAGTCTGTAGTGTCCCAGCTACACAGAGCTGGTGTAGCAGCCAGGTTCCTCTTTGCATGATGTAGTATTTCAGGTTAGATTGTAAGTCTTGTAAGGTTTTATCTGTACTCAAGGCTACTACAGCTTCAGTGCCCCACAGAGTCCCACTGTGGTCAGAAACCTAGCCCAGGCCTGATTCACGGCCCTGTTTTATGCCCACAATGTTTACTTTACTTGTATTTCCCTTAGCATAACGTATAGCCAATAACTCATCTTATAAATCATTTCAAGTTTAAGCACAGGTTGTTTGGTATATTATAAGCCACTATCATAGCATGGATTTTTGAGGTGTAGCATTACAAATGATAGTAGTTTGGCGTCTAAGTCTAGCGAAACAGGAACTGCGTAGACCGTCTTCCTTTACCAGTCAAGCTGAATTGTAATCATTTATACACAGGCTTATGCCCAGTAAAGACACGGTTACCTATCCATGAAGACAATACAATGAGGTAGCGCTGTGACGTGACAATGACAGGGAGTCATTATGTCAAGGTATGTTGAGAGTGGTATATAGATACTAATAATTGCTATCATCCAGTTTAGTAATGCAGTGCATGCCTGATGTCCAGCCAGCCTGCCTGTTTGTGGTTGGGTTGGGGTTGGCCCCCCCCTGATACAGTCATCAAATGGTTGATTACTTTCAGCCCGGTGAGGTAATCCAGTCCCCTCTGCCTAGTGTGTAGTAAACCAGGGGCACACACCCCCACTCTGGTCCACCATCCATCTTTCCAATGGCTCAGGCCTCCACATAAAAAAAGATTAAAACCCCCTTTTATTGCACGAGGGAATTAAATAACTTTTAGAATGTGGTTTCTTATAAATCACTGGCTAAATGAATATTCATTGTCAACCCGTCTCGTGTCTGAGAAAGACAAGAGAAGGGTTGGTCTTTATAGGGTAAAGTTTTACTCCGTGCGGCCCAATGACAGTGTTGGTTGAGTGAACCACTGCAGGGATTTATGAAGCTGTTAAAAGGGAAAACAGCATGCTACGGAGGACAGCGCTTCTGGGGCTGCTTTATAAGCTGGCACGCTAATCAAGACTAAATGCATTTTTACAAGCTCCTCACTAATAAGAGGAGATTTTAAAGCTTTATGGCCGTGGTGTCACAGGACAGGAGACAATGATTGGCCTCTCCTTTCTGTAGCCAAGGTCTCTGTCCAGTCAAACGAGTTTCAAGTTGACTTGAGTCACAATCAGCTGCATTTTATTGGACTAACAGGAGACAAAGGAACATTCAAGGTCTTGAAGTCATATTCAGCTTAACTCAAATGATGCGTCCTTCTGTTAAGAAAACATGACATTGGTGTGAGTATGTCTATATGAAAAGACAAAAACAGTGCTTTATTCAATGTAGCGATCACCCTAGGTAAGTAGCCTGTCTATCTCTTCTCCTGTACTGTGTATGTGGTCCTCAGAGCCCTCACTCCTCATTGAACAACCACACAAGGCCGGTAGTATAATAAATGAAGCCATAGATAGCCGAGGCAATGGGCCCTCCGACCGACCACTAATCGGAGTGGGGGAGCGCTCTGCCTCCCGCTGAGAGCTGGTCCAATAGTAAATCAATATTGTAGATCAGCGCTCCATCTGGCTGGAAAATGAGCGGATCACCATAAACATCTGGCCAGCGCCGCGTCCCGGCTAATCACTGATGGCCATATTGACTTAGTTACTGCTCGTTCATATGCTGCAGGACAGTTTTAAATGTACATTCTCCAGGCAAGGGCATTAATCAGGGGATATTTAGTGGAGGGCCTGAGAGGGGAGGGAGCTGTAAATCTTGGATCAGTCAGTGTAGGGATAGGACCTGGGAGGATACAGACAGATAGACAGCTGTTAAATAGGGACATGTCATGCACAGTGTCGGTGTCCTGACAAGCAAGGACTGAATGAAAAACTTGACCAGGAACAATCTCAAAGCAATTCAGATACTGGGACTGAGGTAGAAGATTAAGAATGATAATGAATAAAATGGCCACCAAAATACCTTGGCCTCTGCATCCCTGCAGTGCTGCTACCGAAGAGTTAAAACAAGAGATTCCATTATGTAATTGTACTGATCCTTTCTCTTTGAGTGTCACTGTGACCCAACCCCAGCTTTTCTTCTTTACAGGATCACAGAGGGCTCGACAGCCACCACGTTCGAAGCACTAAAGGCTCGTATCCGGGAGCTGGAGAAACAGATCCTCAGAGGGGACAGATATAAGTGTCTCATCTGCATGGTAAGGAACCACTACACTCCTTTCTTCTCTGGCCATCAATGTGCTTTTCTCTCTGTCTCTATGCATGTCTACCATAAGAGTTTTTGAACCCAAGCAACCCGCCCATCCACTAGTATACCAACTCTTAGGTTGCCTCCCAAATGGCACCCTATTCCCCTTTTTAGAGCGCTACTTTTTTATAAACTTTTTTAAATTGATTTTTTACCCCCTTATTTTCCTCCCATTTTCGTGGTATGCAATTGGTAGTTAGCCTTCTCATCACTGCAACTCCCGTACGGACTCGGGAGAGGCGAAGGCCGAGTGCCGTGCGTCCTCTGAAACACAACCCAGCCAAGCCGCACTGCTCCTTGACACAATGCCCATTTAACCCGGAAGCCGGCCGCACCAATGTGTCGGAGGAAACACCATACACCTAGCGACCGTGTCAGCGTGCTCTGCGCCCGGCCCGCCACAGGAGTCACTAGTGCGCGTTCTGACAAGGACATCCCTGCCGGCCAAACCCTCCCCTAACCCGGACGACACTGGGCCAATTGTGCGCCGCCACATAGGTCTCCCGGTCGTGGCCGGCTGCTACAGAGCCTGGACTTGAAACCAGAATCTCTAGTGGCCTTAGACCACAGCGCCACTCGGGAGGCCCGCAATAGAGTGCTACTTTTTGGTCATAAGTAGTGCACTATATAGGGACTAGTGTGCCATTATGGATGCAACGTTGTGGTGTGCAGGCAGAGACTTTGTGTTGACGTCTACTGTCTGGTGGTTGAAGTGATTCCTGCATGGCCTGAAAGTCAGCCCTCCTCCCTCCCTGCCCCCTGATGTGTGTGTCAGAGAGATTCTGTTGCACCAACTGTCGTATAACTTTGGAGCCCCAGTTGGAACCATCCCATTGAATTGGCCAATTACCACCCTGCAGCTTTGAGGACTTTCTCTGACCATTTCAACTGATGGTTCATTATAACTTATAACCCCCTCCCAAAATTAACTCCTCTCTTTTAGTTATTGATGGTCACCTTGGTGAATGACATCCATCAATGCATCCACTTCCTTGAGAGTTGATTATCTGTCATGTCCCTAATGACTGGCTCAGCTCTTCTGAGAGAGAATCAGACAACATGGATTAACAACACCTCACACCTGACCAATCAGAATCCTTTCAGAGGTGTTCCTGATAGTGTGTTGTGGTGGTACTTAGACCCCACCCACCCTGCCATCCTATCACCCTGCAGCATGAGTGAAGATGCCAGATGCCTTAGCAACCCCTGCTCCCTGGCCCCGGCCCGGGCCCACGACTCTGTGAAAAGCAAGCAATTACTGACGCCTGCCCCTCCTAAAGGTTGTCTCAGCCCCGGGGTGACAGACAGGAGAGGAGAATGGATGCATGTTGATAACTCCTGCCCTCCGGTGACCATCGTAAAGCTCATTCGTCATTACTGTCTTTTCCTCCCGTCACAAATCTCACTCAGCCAGGCTGAGGAGTGAAGAAGCTCTTCACACCTGTTTGTTGACTAGGTTTTGTTCTCATTTTTTAGAAGGGCGAGGAAATAGCCTATGCAATGACCTGAAAGTCTAACCCACCAACAAAGTTGGTCAGGAGTTATATTTGACTGCTTACACCTCATCACTCATTTTGAAACACAAAGTGGCATGGGCTTGTTAGGCAGTACTGTTGAGGATCTTTCTCTACAAGCTCGTCAAGGAGTTTGTTTGTAGTCTGTGTTATCTGAACACTGAACACTCATACAGGCAGACCACCTCAGCAGGTTCTTGTCAGTGAATCTCTACCACCTCCTACTGTTGCTTTATGGAACTGGACACTAGATGGATGCATTGGATTTCACATCATCTTCACATTCAGTGTTCCCTGTTCTGTTTCAGTACATTTCATACAAAGAGCATATTCTGGCCTGTAAAATGATCTATAGCTTATTTTGACCAGAGCCTGCCACAAGTCTCAAACACATCACAAGAACTGCAACAGAAACTCTTATTGGCCTCTCTCCAGTGCCGCCTGATGTTGTGTGTGTGAGTGCATGTGTCGGTGTCCGTCCAGTCCAGTCCGTCCGTACCCGTTTCTTTCTATGCTTTGTAGTCCGCCACATTCTAGTGCTCAGCAGTGCCCCCTCTGTACTTCCCTACAGAGGAAGAGATTCCAAACAGACAGGGCTGAAGACAAGAATCTGGGCCAATGGGGGCGGGCCCTCGCGGTAACAGCGCCAAATGAGAGGCGGGTTGCTGAGAGCTCAAAGCCCCTCCCCCCGCTGAGCATTTACTGTTTGTATAGAGGATACGTTATGGGCTGCAGCGGCGGCGGGATTAAACGGCTGCTCCCGCTCCGGAGGGTAAGGCTCTCTGTGCTCATCCACCCTCCTTCCCTCTGCCCGTCTGCTCGCTGGGCTGGCCGCCTCCCTCCTCCATGCCTGTGCTTCTAGCTGTGCTGCCTGGTGCTTTGGTTTGGTGCCGTCGTTCGTCAAGACTTGTCCAGTGTTGTGCCGTGTGTGCCTGCAACCGTGCGTTTGTGTACATTTGTGTCAGTCCACACAGTTCCCCTTTAAACTCTTATGCTAATGTTCTGTCTCCCCCCTTGTGGCAGGACTCGTACACGATGCCCCTCACATCCATCCAGTGCTGGCATGTCCACTGTGAGGAATGCTGGCTCAGGACTCTGGTGAGAACCCAACACCAATCTACCCAGCCTCCAAAACACATCACAACACTGCTGTTGCATGGCAACACTACTTCATCACATTACAGCCACTGATTATAGAACAGTTTCATAGTGAGTGAACATCCCACTTCTCACTCACACACACACACACACACACACACACACACACACACACACACACACACACACACACACACACACCCCCTGAAACAAAGAGGTCTACTCTAACCTCTGAATTATACCCTCTTAGGTGTAAACACACAAACTTAACACACACACACTCTTGAGCTATGTTTGTTTTGTTGTTCATTTTTTCTAATTTGGTCGTTTGTCAGTGATTAGCCAGTGGAAGCTTTGGATAATGAAGTAAATTATTTAGACAATTTTGTCACATCTGACCACAAGGGTGTAAGTACCTCTTCTCCTCTCTTTACAAACACAGTAGTAAGTCCCACCTAACTCATGAACCCTTATTGTACAGTACAGTAGGCCCAACCAGGCAGGGAAACCTCCAAGATCTCTTCTGTATGTTTTGGGGAGGATTTGTTGTCACTAAGGCACTCCATCCTCATCCTCTCCTCCTGTGTTTTGCTACTACACACGGAAGCAATTCGTAAGAAAATGTTTCCCAGCCACAGGTCAGCCCCCCTCATCCTCCTCCAATACCCAATATATTAAATATGCTGCTGTGTGGTGGGAGGGGGAAGGGGAAGTCTGAGGGGTGTATAACAAATGTGTGCCTACTGCAGCAGCTTGTTCCTAATGTGGGCATTCAAATGTTGCCCGAAGACAGCAATACAAGCGTTGCGCTTCAGGGCTCCCCTCATCTTGATCCAAGTAAATGCGTGTAACCATATGTCCACACCGTACACCAGGCTCATTAAGATCAGGTAACTATTTTATTCTATATGAAGAAGAGAAAGAAAGGACCTGCCGTCATTTCTTTGGGTAAAGAGAAGAGAGATGTAGGAACCTGGTTGTCATTGGAGGCAGGGTGCAGGGTAGAGGACAGGGGGGGGGGTTCTTAGTGTATAAGAAGGCAGCTGGTACGGTAGCTGGTGTGTCTGATTTTATTCACTTTCAAAATGAACCTGTAGGCTGTGAAGACAACAAGTTTGGGCTTGGTCCAAGACTCCCTAACAGTTTTTGTGTTACTGCATGCTGCTGTTATGGAGACCACCTCTACTCAAGGCCATCTGCCATCTTCTTAGCCTGGTCATCTCTAGACATGAGCAAACTTGTTGGGAGCCACAAATCCTCTTTGCACCGTGGTGTGAGAGCTGCTCGGGCCCCCAGCTGCCCCCCGACTCCTGCTTCTGGCAGCACAGAGACTCCACTGTTTGCTTACAGCTGTGTGCTCCCTTGTCTGGCGAAGATTTATTTACCCCTTTCTGCAAGCCAGGGCCTGACCCTGTGCACTCAGGTTTACACACACACACAGGGCTAACCCAGCCCACCACATCAGTGTGTCAGGGATCAGTGTATGAACTCTGTGTCCTCTGCATACTCTGACTAGAACCGTTAGCCAGATAGATCCCAAGTCAGTCAGGGAGTACCTCTGACTTTACATACACAGGTCCCTGTGTGCTGGAAGTTGAGTCTCACTCTGAGCACAAACACTGGTAATAGACTATACCTCTTCACAGTGTGGCTCCAGTAACCTTCCCCATAACTCTCATTTCTCTTTCCTGTTAATGAGCCAGTGACAGGAGACCAGTGAAAGCTGGTAGTCTACATGTCTTTCGTGTTTTGAGCTGGTGGTGTGTCAGCACTTGTAGGGGGAGGGGTTCAGCTAGATGTCACTTGGCAGGCTCAATCAAACGCTCAAAATATTTAAAAGAAAACAAATTAGAACACAGGTCGGATACATGCCAGGGTAAGTGTTTAGGGCCCAGATTCACAAAACCTTAAGACATTTCTTCTTAACTGCATTTTTAACTTAACTATAGACTTATGGAGAAAGTAAAGCGAAGTTGCTATTCCTTAAAAAGGTTATTGGAAATGTTATTGCGCTATTTCTTATGCTTCTCCTTAAGCAAAAAGATAACTCTAATTCTTGAAAATACACTGCTCAAAAAAATAAAGGGAACACTAAAATAACACATCCTAGATCTGAATGAATGAAATATTCTTATTAAATACTTTTTTCTTTACATAGTTGAATGTGCTGACAACAAAATCACACAAAAATTATCAATGGAAATCAAATATCAACCCATGGAGGTCTGGATTTGGAGTCACACTCAAAACTAAAGTGGAAAACTACACTACAGGCTGATCCAACTTTGATGTAATGTCCTTAAAACAAGTCAAAATGAGGCTCAGTAGTGTGTGTGGCCTCCACGTGCCTGTATGACCTCCCTACAACGCCTGGGCATGCTCCTGATGAGGTGGCGGATGGTCTCCTGAGGGATCTCCTCCCAGACCTGGACTAAAGCATCCGCCAACTCCTGGACAGTCTGTGGTGCAATGTGCCATTGGTGGATGGAGCGAGACATGATGTCCCAGATGTGCTCAATTGGATTCAGGTCTGGGGAACGGGCGGGCCAGTCCATAGCATCAATGCCTTCCTTTTGCAGGAACTGCTGACACACTCCAGCCACATGAGGTCTAGCATTGTCTTGCATTAGGAGGAATTCAGGGCCAACTGCACCAGCATATGGTCTCACAAGGCGTCTGAGGATCTCATCTCGGTACCTAATGGCAGTCAGGCTACCTCTGGCGAGCACATGGAGGGCTGTGCGGCCCCCCCAAAGAAATACCACCCCACACCATGACTGACCCACTGCCAAACCGGTCATGCTGGGGGATGTTGCAGGCAGCAGAACGTTCTCCACAGCATCTCCAGACTGTCACGTCTGTCACATGTGCTCAGTGTGAACCTGCTTTCATCTGTGAAGAGCACAGGGCGCCAGTGGTGAATTTGACAATCTTGGTGTTCTCTGGGAAATGCCAAACGTCCTGCACGGTGTTGTGCTGTAATCACAACCCCCACCTGTGGACGTCGGGCCCTCATACCACCCTCATGGAGTCTGTTTCTGACCGTTTGAGCAGACACATGCACATTTGTGGCCTGCTGGAGGTCATTTTGCAGGGCTCTGGCAGTGCTCCTCCTGCGCCTCCTTGCACAAAGGCGGAGGTAGCGGTCCTGCTGCTGGGTTGTTGCCCTCCTACGGCCTCCTCCACATCTCCTGATGTACTGGCCTGTCTCCTGGTAGCGCCTCCATCCTCTGAACACTACGCTGACAGACACAGCAAACCTTCTTGCCACAGCTCGCATTGATGTGCCATCCTGGATGAGCTGCACTACCTGAGCCACTTGTGTGGGTTGTAGACTCCGTCTCATGCTACCACTAGAGTGAAAGCACCGCCAGCATTCAAAAGTGACCAAAACATCAGTCAGGAAGCATAGGAACTGAGAAGTGGTCTGTGGTCACCACCTGCAGAACCACTCCTTTATTGGGGGTGTCTTGCTAATTGCCTATAATTTCCACCTGTTGTCTATTCCATTTGCACAACAGCATGTGACATTTATTGTCAATCAGTGTTGCTTCCTAAGTGGACAATTTAATTTCACAGAAGTGTGATTGACTTGGAGTTACATTGTGTTGTTTAAGTGTTCCCTTTATTTTTTTGAGCAGTGTACATTTCTTGGATTTGTTCTTACTTCCAAGATAGCTAAACCGTTGTCTTAAACTCTGGGCAGTGAGAGAATAGGCTCATGAAAGCAACTGAACATGTTTAATTCACTCACAAGTTTCAGTATTGATTATTTTAAACCCAAGAAGATGTTTTAGAACAGTCATTTCATGAAATATGCTAATAGATTTCCATTGCAAGCTAGATGGCTAGCTATACAGAGAGAGAGAGAGGAGACCACACAGCTCACCTTGCCCTGCTCCCAGCTCCTGCACCCACTGCCTTTTAATTACACCCTGTACACAGCTTTATAGGAGATGGCAGTGATTCAAAGTGGGAGAGAGCAGAGCAGGAACCTTGGAACAGGATGATGAGCAGGCTTTGATGCTCCACTGTAGGCCATCTGTCACTGACGAAGGCATGTGTGGGGATCTGGCTGAATGTGGTTTTATACCCGTTCTGTACTGATGTGGTTGTTTTGATCTAAACTCAGCAAAAAAAGAAATGTCCCTTTTGCCCCTGTCTTTCAAAGATAATTTGTAAAAATCCAAATAACTTCACAGATCTTCATTGTGAAGGGTTTAAACACTGTTTCCCATGCTTGTTCAATGAACCATAAACAATTAATGCACCTGTGGAACGGTCGTTAAGACAAGAACAGCTTACAAATGGTACGAAATTAAGGTCACAGTTATGAAAACTTAGGACACTAAAGAGGCCTTTCTACTGACTCTGAAAAACACCAAAAGAAAGATGCCCAGGGTCCCTGCACATCTGCATGAATGTGCCTTAGGCATGCTGCAAGGCATGAGGACTGCAAATGTGGCCAAGGCAATAAATTGCAATGTCCGTACTGTGAGACGTCTTCGACAGCGCTACAGTGAGACAGGACGGACAGCTGATCGTCCTCGCAGTGGCAGACCTCGTGTAACAACACCTGCACAGGATCGGTACATCCGAACATCACACCTGCGGGACAGGTACAGGATGGCAACAGCAACTGCCCGAGTTACACCAGGAACGCACAATCCCTCCATCAGTGCTCAGACTGTCCGCAATAGGGTGAGAGAGGCTGGACTGAGGGCTTGTAGGCCTATTGTAAGACAGGTCCTCACCAGACATCACTGGCAACAACGTCACCTATGGACACACACCCACTGTCGCTGGACCAGACAGGACTGGGAAAAAGTGCTCTTCAC
Source organism: Oncorhynchus tshawytscha (assembly GCF_018296145.1). NCBI lineage: Eukaryota > Metazoa > Chordata > Actinopteri > Salmoniformes > Salmonidae > Oncorhynchus > Oncorhynchus tshawytscha. The sequence goes on along the minus strand of NC_056438.1, from coordinate 56,371,686 downwards.
CAACGAGTCACGGTTTTGTCTCACCAAGGGTGATGGTCGGATTCGCGTTTATCATTGAAGGAATGAGCGTTACACCGAGGCCGGTACTCTGGAGCGGGATTGATTTGTAGGTGGAGGGTCTGTCATGGTTTGGGGCGGTGTGTCACAGCATCATCGGACTGAGCTTGTTGTCATTGTAGGCTATCTCAACGCTGTGCGTTACAGGGAAGACATCATCCTCCCTCATGTGGTACCCTTCCTGCAGGCTCATCCTGACATGGCCCTCCAGCATGACAATGCCTCCAGCCATACTGCTCGTTCTGTGTGTTATTTCCTGCAAGACAGGAATGTCAGTGTTCTGCCATGGCCAGCGAAGAGACCGAATCTCAATCCCATTGAGCACGTCTGGGACCTGTTGGATCAGAGGGTGAGGGCTAGGGCCATTCCCCCCAGAAATGTCCTGGAACTTGCAGGTGCCTTGGTGGAAGAGTGGGCTAACATCTCACAGCACGACCTGGCAAATCTGGTGCAGTCAATGGGGAGGAGATGCACTGCAGTACTTAATGCAGCTGGTGGCCACACCAGATACTAACTAACTTTTGACCCCCCCCCCCTCCATTTGTTCAGGGACACATTATTCAATTTCTGTTAGTCACGTCTGTGGAACTTGTTCAGTTATTTCTCAGTTGTTGAATCTTATGTCCATACAAGTATTTATACATGTTAAGTACATACAGTGGGGCAAAGAAGTATTTAGTCAGCTTTTTGTGGTGGCTGACTAAATTTTCCACTTATTTTCCACCATAATTTGCAAATAAATTCATTAAAAATCCTACAATGTGATTTTCTGGATTTTTTTTCTCATTTTGTCTGTCATAGTTGAAGTGTACCTATGATGAAAATTACAGGCCTCATCTTTTTAAGTGGGAGAAGTTGCACAATTGGTGGCTGACTAAATACTTTTTTGCCCTACTGTACATGAAAATAAACGCAGTTGACAGTGAGAGGGTGTTTATTGCTGAGTTTATTACAGGACCATCTCTGTACTGTCAGTCTAAGTACGGCATACTATTTCACCAGGGTAGTAAAAGGACCGATGCATTCTCTATGCTTTGTTGAAACCCTCAACTGTTCATATTGTGGCCTCAACAATGACATGTTCCTCTCGCTCTCTCTCTGTCCCACAGGGAAACAAGAAACTGTGCCCACAATGCAACACCATCACGTCGCCAGGAGATCTAAGGCGCGTCTACATGTGAAGAAGATGGCGCCTGCCCTGACCGGCCTACACCTCCAACCCCTCCTCCCTCCATTTGTTCCTCATATTTCCATTTGCTCTCTCAGTATTTGTTTTTGTTGACCTTGCGTGAGCCTGGGTTTGTGAAGCCCCTTCAGAGCTTAGAGAGATTACTGATGTATTGAATGACTCTTCAGACCAGGGGAGGACTGACTGATCAACCAACCAACCAAACATTGGAACAGAACCTAACCAAGTAGTTCATTATGACCGAGTGTTCTCAGAATGACTAACCAACCACCCCTCACTGGCTCCCTCCACCCTGCCCTCTAGTGGTGGACGATCTATCCAGTCAGATGCCCTCTGGTGGTGGGTGGTCTAGTCCAGTCAGATACCCTCTCCACCCTGGCTGACACTTCGGGTTCTGTGTTTTTTGATCCTGCTCCGATGACCCAGCTTCACACTGCTGTGTTACTCACTGAGCACCATCATCCCTGCGGAGAGGTGTGTTCAGGTGGGAGGAGGTGGTGGTGTAACTCTGTGTAGAAACCCCCTTTGGTTCAAGCCATCAGGACAGCCAAGCTAGATATTAAGCTGACCACCGGTAGTCGCACCCTGCTTGAAGACTTGGTAAGGGGGAAAGGAAAACAATCAACTCTTTCAGCGTTCAACCAAACCGACAACCTCGGAGCATCCATCCTCTTCTTCCTTTCAACCTCCTTTTCCCTTCAGTTGTGGTGTTATAGTGAAGTCAACCAAATCCCAAGAATCAGTGCAAGCACATGTATATTAGTCTGTGTATGTTTACAGTGTTTTGTGTAAATGACAGAGGTTACACTTGTATACATATGTACGCACACATACACACGCACACATACACACACAAAGTATATATTATTAAAGTCCAGTTTTATTTTGAGTTTTGGTGGGGGGGTGTTTTTAAAAAAATGGACAAAAAGAAAGCCCTCTGTATTTTTAAACCAATGTTGTCGTCTTGAGGTTGAAGTTCTATTTCATTGTACAGGAATACATTTAAAGTAATAATAATAAACTACTCAATTAGAAATTCAAGGTTTAGATGGTGTACATTTTTCATTAAACTATACAGTAACATCTGTAGGAGATTTAAACTTAAAGCAAGAAGATAATGTTTATTTTTATTTAGGTTTTTTTTAATGGAATGTAAAGATTCAAATGGCTCTAACCCTAGACTAGGAGAGATGATGGCTTTGAATTGTTACAGAACTGCAACGCTGGCCAAACAGCTGTTTTCAAAATCGCAACCTGGAACGCAGTTGAGTTAACCTCCACCTCCCACCTCAGTTTTTGATCATATAACTTTACTAATCACTTTGGTTTTCTGTTTTGTCCTCCGCTCTGATAAAGCCTCATAAAATGCTTCTCCTCCAGAAATGTTTGAGTGTTCCTTCCATTGTGCTACCCAGCAAAGGCTCCACCCTGGCAACTCGTAAAGGTAGGTCCTTCCCATCTGTAAGGGAAAAGAGGAGTGGGCCGCCATGTTGGGTTGGCCAACTGATTGCCAAAGCCCAGTGACTGAACACTACCCCACAGCAAGGTGGTGTGCTTTGTATTTGTAAAACCATGTATCCTGTGATGTCTGTATTGATGTATGCTGACAAAAAATAAAGAAATGAAAGGTTTATGACTGAATTCAAACCCCAACGGAAACCCTGAAGATATATTAACACATGTACAGAAAGCTTCCATTTTTTGTGAAGGGGAACAATAGATGAAGACTTTAGTCACAAATGCAAAGATTTGTATATTTATTTCAGTCCAGACCAGGTTTCTCTTCATGGACTACTGTTTTCAGAACTTTCTCCAGTTTAGTGCTTATTGCATTGGTTTAGGTTTAAGATTCTTTCACCATCTCCCTCCATTGTTGATTTAGATGCTATTTTATGGTGACTATTTGATAATGATCGCTACAATGTAGACAGCAGGTTTGTTTTCATAGAAGCAGTACACATCTTTAGTACAGTATTGTTTCTATAAAGGGTATGTTTTGGAGCAGCCTGTTAGAAGTTATGATCACAGGCTCATAGAACCTAAAAGGATCTGTAGAATTGTTCCAAAGTTATTTTCCCAATACCTCTGTTCATACAGTACATGTATAGGTTTTTGTTCTAGTTCCACTTTGCAGTCACATGTACAGGTAACCATGCATAGGAAAATTAACACTTAAAGCTGTGCTAAGGTATGTGTGGGTCACCTTTGAACCCGTGGTAGGATGTTTAAGCTTGCTACACCTGTGTGTCAAGACAAGAGCTGTGACTTCTGTGAATCTGCTTCACAACACTTGAGAATTAAGGGTTAAGCTCTTCTCACTGTGGTTCCTTCAACTGGAGATTTATTTCAACCTGCCCCAAAGATGACAAATTGCACAAGATGATTGTGTCAAATAATTTGTGTCTTTGTATATTCTTGAAAATGGTACGTGTCTTTCCCGTTTGTAAACTACATTTGACATTTAATTAAATGATTGTAAATCTGAAAGTTGTCCTCGCGTGCTGCCTTTATCGCCAGAGCCCATCACTCATTGCTCCTTACTCTCTTTAGGTCCGGAATATAAATCTAGTTCAAGGTCCAATGCAGCCGTTTTTATCTCAATATCAAATCATTTATGGATAACAACTATGATTGTTTTCAAGAAAACGGATCAAAAAGAAAAAAAGCAATTTGTCAAATAATTTTGCTAGGACTGTCTGGGAGTGGTCTGAGTGGGGAGGGGAAAACTGAAAACCAGCTGTTATTGGTAGAGCGGTTGTGGGTCTATTATACAGTATATTGGGTGGGTCTAATCCTGAATGCTGATTGGTTAAAACCCGCATTCCAGCCGGTGTTTATTCCACAATTTACCACCGGCTAAAATGCATATTTACTCCATCTGACTGCGCAATTCAGTGTCTTATCAGCCCAGCCAGGCAATATAAAAGCTTGATCTCTGCTATAAAAAGCATCTAGACATTATTTCACATTTCTTTTAGACTAACATTACGTTTTCAACAGTGGAGATTTGTATAAACCTTACTGTTTGTCTCTCTGACATTTTCAACATTGTTTCAATATTCAAATTCAATCTCTAGCTGTTGCATACTAAATAATGAACATGTCGGTCAGGATGAGACAGACAGGCAGGCAGCTTTTCTTAGCCAGTCGAAATCATGAATCAACATAATTTTTATGGATATCTACAAAGAAAAAACGAAATTATGTGCAGCCTGTTTGCAGTCTTTCATGCTTCAGTTTGAAGTTGTGATCTGTGTTGTTGGCTAGCTCCTCTGGACAACAGTGTCCTGACGAGAGAGAGCACATCCATAGATACAGAACAAAAAGATTGAACGACTGGGTTCTGTCTCTGGCATCCGAAAAAACTTTGTCTAGGGCCTAACATCACCTGTGCCAATATATCCTCCAAACACTGGCTTCTTGGGCATTCTTTGGTCACTGTTAACAAACCTCCAAACGGCTTCTGGCCCTTCTTTGGACACAGTGTTAACAAACCTCCAAACGAGCTTCAATGCCATACAACACTCCTTCCGTGGCCTCCAACTGCTTTTAAATGCTAGTTAAACTAAATGCATGCTCTTCAACCGATTGCCGCCCGCCCGACTAGCATCACTACTCTGGATGGTTCAGACAACTACAAATACCTATGTGTCTGGTTAGACTAAACTCTCCTTCCAGACTCACATTAAGCATCTCCAATCCAAAATTAAATCTAGAATCGGCTTCCTATTTCACAACAAAGCCTCCTTCACTCATGCGGCCAAACAGACCCTCGTAAAACTGACTATCCTACCGATCCTCGACTTTGGCAATGCCATTTACAAAATAGCTTCCAACACTCTACTCAGCAAACTGGATGTAGTCTATCACAGTGCCATCCGTTTTGTCACCAAAGCCCCATATACTAACCACCACTGCAACCTGTATGCTTTTGTTGGCTGGCCCTCGCTTCATATTCGTTGCCAAACCCACTGGATCCAGGTAATTTATAAGTCTGCTAGCTAAAGCTCCCCCTTATCCATAGCAACACCCACCCGTAGCACGTGCTCCAGCAGGTATATCTCACTGGTCATCCCCAAAGCCACCACCTCCTTTGACCGCTTTTCCTTCCAGTTCTCTGCTGCCAATGACTGGAATGAATTGCAAAAATCTCTGAAGCTGGAGACTTATATGTCCCTCTCTAACTTTAAGCATCAGCTGTCAGAGCAGCTTATCGATCACTGTACCTGTACACAGCCAATCTGTACATAGAACACCCAACTACCTCATCCCCATATTGTTATTTATCTTCTTGATCTTTTGCACCCTAGTGTCTCTACTTGCACATCATCATCTGCACATCTATCACTCCAGTGTTAATTGCTAAATTGTAAATATTTTTCCTCTACGGCATATTTATTGCCTTACCTCCCTAATCTTCTACATTTGCACACACTGTACATAGATTTTTCTATTGTGTTATTGACTGTATGTTTGTTTATGTGTAACTCTGTTGTTGTTTTTGTCACACTGCTTTGCTTTATCTTGGCCAGGTTGCAGTTGTAAATGAAAACTTGTTTTCAACTGGCCTACCTGGTTAAATAAAGGTGAAATTTAAAAAAAATAACATCCCAAAAAACACTTAATTAACTAATTTACCACCTGGTGATGTTACCAGGCAGGCCAAAACTCCATCCCACTAAATACGCAGAACTTTCATGTTGTCTTTCCAATCAGCTCTAACACTGAAATTGCATTATCCCCATTTTCACAATTTCTCAGTATCATTCCAACCTCAGGAAAATCACGTTTTAAAAGCATGGGAATGTTTCATATGACGTGGTGAGTGATCAGAATGTCTATGTTTTCCCAACAGCCAAGCCAATAGATAGCCATTCATCTAGAATTAAACTAGTCAAAATAGATGTCGCTGGAACTAGCAGCCTCCGATACCATTTAGAGGCAAAAAGTGTCCATTAACTCCAAAGGGTTTCGAACTTCCCAACACTCCCAATGATGGATGCTCTCCAGATGGTGCAGCAGGCAGGCAGGCAAGCTGAGGCAGGGGAAAGTGTATGTGCTTGTTAACATCGCTAGAACAATTCAGCCAAGGAACGCTGCCCATTCAGCAGAAACCTGTTACAGTAATTTGGTGGAAAACTACAAGATGATCACTGAAAGTAATTTTTCCCCCTCGCCGCCTCTTAGATCCTTGGCCAAACTTTGAATTCAACCAATATTACCTTTCCCATGCCTACGTAAAGAAAGCCACATCCAGTAGAAAGCAAAACAATCCCCAGAATTGTTGTTATCATATGCTAATAAATAAGTGCTAAATGAGTGGGAATGCCAGCAAGGGTTCTAGTAAACCTCTTGTGTAACTGAACTTCTCCCTGTACTCCTGCTGAAGGTTCTGGGGTGAAGCCCCTAGTCTGGATATCAACACTCAATCTCACCCCAACAATTCAGGAGAGGACAAGCTGAGGTCAATCAGATTAGGATTGACCAGTGGATATACATGTGCTTGATCCCCTGAGTGTGAAGTGTGTGGAGGTTAAAGTGGAGAAGGAGTGACCACTAGCCTGGAGGAGAAGAGAAGACTGAGGGGTTTGACGGCAGGGGGCCAGATTAAATCAAATCAAATGTTATTTAAATGTGCCTTTAAGGCTTTATGGTTAAATGAAAGTTACAGAGCCTGTATCGTTTACCCCCCTGCCCAGCCTGTCAAGAGGTTGTAGGCCAGACACCCAACCAATCCATAATTGGTGCATTAGGAGGGCTGTGACTGAGGGTCGGGTTACGGCTAGGCTTGGAGCCTGAGTGGCTCTGGACCCAGGAAGTGGGGGCCCCAAGTCGAAGCAGATCTATAGAAATTGCTTTTGGAGGTCAAAGCTTGTCCTGATGGGGGAGTATAGAGTGTGGGGGCCATTATTGCTAGTTTACAAACATCTCCACAGACCGATCAATAGGACAGGCCTTCCCTGCTGTGTTCGGTAATTCCTCTATTGCATTGCCCGTCTGTACCAATGGTAATTTACACCTTCATGTGGGAATTTGACTTGGACCCCCTACCTTACCTCCCCCTACTAGCATCCTCCTCTTCCTTCTCTGGCACTCAGCATATTGCTGCTGGTACAACTCATTCAATTAAGAGCCTGCTCTCCACCATGGCCTTTTTACAACATCGATCCAACCCAGGGTGGTTCATCGGAAAAGGATTCCGTCAGTCAAGGGATCCCTGTTTGGAGAAAGGGGAAGGGAGAGTGTTTGACATAGGCCATATGGTGTTGTGTCCTTTTCTATTTCTCGCCTTGGTGGTGCCAGAGACAACGTTTTAGATGACCCATCGTGGATTGGAGGTGCAATTAGAAAGGGGAATTTGAACCAGTTAAGACTCAATCAGCCGATCATATAGCCAATCTCTCCTATTTACCATCTATCGTTGGTCCTAAAATTGCTGTGGAAGTTGTTGAATGAATTTACTCTCTTTTGCACAGATGTCCAGGTGTTTGTCATCTCAATAATCTTTACCTTTTTTGGATATACAAAATCTGAAAAAGAAAGAAAGAATTAAAGAGGAAACCCTAGCTAGCGTGGTTGTAAAGATCTTCAGGGTCCTCTCCTCTCTGCCTAGCTAATCCCATAATTACAGTTTCTCCAAATTGCTTTCGTATCCATGAATGCTTAAGAGATTGGAGAATGACATTATGTGGATTTAGAGCGGGATGTTTTTCAATAACAAGGCGACTGACTAGGTGAGGTGAAACTGCTTCTGTGTGTATTCATGTACAGGATTACTGTAATCTGCGGTGTGCAATGAGACATTAAGGCAAAGCCACCAGAGAAACTGAAAACCGACATGTGGGAGTGCTCCAAAGTTACCTCCCTAATCTCTCTCTCACAAAGTTGTGGCTGACTTACATTAGCTGCCTCCTAATGTTTTACAGCTATTGTGGTGATTTTAAAAGTGTGCAATTTGGCTGCCCACACACACACCCACATCCCACACAGTGTTGATGCCTAGTATGAAGTTCTCACACTAGGCTATTATATCCAACAAATTTTTGGCATGATATTTTTCCATTGAATTGTATGTAGTGTTTGTACTGTATGCAACAAATATCTACATAAATGTCTGTTATTCAGCCACCTTGGCATTTACTCTCACTGTCCACATGAGAGCACTAGAAGCAAGACAACATTTTTTCAAGGAGGCAGTCCATGCCTGTACATTTGGTCAGGTTGTCAATGGTAGAAGTACTGTGGGTGAGAGAAAAAAAGCTAAACAAATTACCCTTTGAAATCAGAGTGATGATCAGTTAAATAGTAGCTGTTTTGATAATAAACTAATGCAGTAGAAGAGACGGAGATGTGAATTCATTGCACGGAGTAGGTGGGTTCTTCTTCTACTCCACTATCTCAGGCATATGATGCTATTGGTGTTTTCACACTTACTTTAGTAAAACACAATTGAAAAGGAAGTATACTTTTCAGCCTATGGTAAATGCAATAAAGAAACGATGCATTACAAGACTTTCTCTAATATAGGCTACTGCCCAGAGTTCATGTTAACCATGCCAGGGTGGTGTTATCTTATATAAACCTGCTGCCTTGCTGGCCACCCCCCACATAGACAGGATCATGAAACCTGCCACCTCTGTCACCCCCACGCCACCCAGCAGAGACAGGCTTCAGACAACGAAGGCCTTTGATTGGGCCCTGCAATGAAGGCAGAGATGCTCCCACAATTATCAGAGACATTTCATCTTCTCCCTTCTGTCCCCAGCTTCAACACACCGACTTTCATCTCCAGTTGGCCCCAGGGGAACACTGACTGTTTTGTGTGTGGTGGTGGGGAGAGAGGGGACCGGGTGGGGGAGAGCGGTGGAGGGGAATGCGAGGTGGTGGTCAAGGTTGCTGAGGGACTGCTTCGTACAGGTAAAGGTAGGAGGGAGATGAAGGGGGAGGGGGGTTCTTACCACAGTATCCAGCTATTTTCCTATCTTGAAAGGGGGAGATGACAAATGGAGATCGGTGGGGTTGGAGGGGTGAGGGAGGGAGAGAGGGTTGGGGGGGGACCCCCCACTTCTGACTGACGTTGTACCTGGCCAACTGTGCATGACATTCAGACGCCAGAGCTCTGCAAGAGAGAGAGAGAGAGAGAGAGAGACACTGGGAAGTCAAGTTCCTTCAGTAGTGGCGTTCTAACATTATGACGGGAGTATACTTCAGTTTAACAGCAATGTTTATGTGTTTATGTTTCGCAATCAGTCCTCTAAGGTTACAGCAGACAGGATCATAAATACATACGAAGTAATAGTAATTCCAAGGTAAATAATTTGCTTAGTCTAATGTAAACAGTCAAAGCAATTAGCTAAGCCAGTTACCTCTAAGCCAGCCACTTCTATTCGATCACCAAACATTTCTCTAAAAACCCCAATGATAAAGCCTTGCATTTCTATTTTTTATTAGTTTGTGCTGTCGGCAGTAGTTGCACTTCATTCAGCAGCCCAAGTGCATGTGTCTGAAAGTAGAAATCTGCCTACCCAGCAGGCCCAGAGAGCAAATCAAGTGTAGAAAAGAAGGCTTGAACGCATAGCAAAGAAGATGTGAGATTTCAACACTTTTAAAACCATGACCAACAAATACACCAAAGAGATGCTTTTTTGTATGAGTAAGTTCATGTTTAAGTTGTTATTCAGCCATTTCAACACTTTGTTCAACAGTTTGATAAGCCATACGTGTGTTCTCCCTACTTCCACTCACGCTACAACCAGGACTGCAGCTATAATGAATTAGTGGCGCAAAGTGTTCCATAAGCTTGTGTTGTTATTATTAGCGGCTTGTGTCTTTTTTAATATCGAGGACGATTTCACTTTATCTGCTCATGTGAATAACAACATGAATTGGTGAATGAGGCAGAAATAATTCTCAGCGATGAGAGGGAGAGAGGAGGGACGGTGAGTCGGGTGAGTGGCAGCCTCCCCACTGCTCCATCCCTCCCCTCAGACACAGGCCATCAGTCCAGTAAAAAGCTGTCTCACAAGTGATACAACAAATGATCTATTACTAGTGTGATCAAACCTAAAATATAATTTCAAAATGGTCTGAGAAGAACAACATTGGAAGGGCAATTCAAGCATAGTCAATATGCTGTGATAATGTATTGGGACTATAGCCTACTGCACAAACCTCATTGCTACAGAACTGTTTTTAATTGGTTAATGTTGCGTGGGTGTCACGATCGTTATAAGGAGTGGACCAAAGCGCAGCGTGGTTTGGGTTCATCATAATTTATATAAATGTGAACCAGCAACAAAACAATAAAGAGTAACAAACAAACAAACGTACAGTCTTGTAGGGCTCAAAAGCAACAATACAAAAACAAGATCAGACAAACAACAAGTCGAAAAGGCTGCCTAAGTATGATCCCCAATCAGAGACGATAGATAGCTGCCTCTGATTGGGAACCATACCTGGCCAACAAAGAAATAGAAAACATAGAAATAATAAACTAGAACACCCCCCAGTCATGCCCGGACCTACTCCACCATAGAAAATAAATGCTTTCTATGTGACAGTGGGCCTACATTTTTTAAGTCATGTTTTAAAAAAAAAGCTAAGTGGTAGATGACTGTAGAGAAGCACCACTACACATTCTGTAAGGGCAGACATGTTGACTGTAGGCTAATTCTCAGTTGGACCTGTTTCTGAATGGAAGGTACATTTACAACACCAGTATGTCGCTACTCTTTCCGCAAGTCGCTGCGTAAAGTCTCAATGGGATATTACCCAGTAATTGGATAGTAATACCTCTAATTGACAGTACTAATCCATGTGATAAGTCTGCCACTGGGACATGAGTTGGTTTAAAGGGAAGTGTCTTGCAAGTGGGCTATTGTTGTTGAGGTTTTTACAAGGCACAGTAAACTTTGCACTTATACCACAACACACAGTAACACAATGCATGGTTAAGAAGGACTTAGGTTTTTAAGGTATGATAAGTCCCCTACAATGTGTTGACATAGTTCTACAATGTTGTTTGTTTGGCTAGAGAACACAGTGGTTTGCGCCGGCTCAATTCTAATGTTAGCATGCACATGGATTAAGTGAACAAGCACCAACTTCAGTGCAGTGTTGACTGTGAGCCTCATTAACAAGTCCAGAGTCTGTCTAGGGACAATTGCGAAGTTGATGATGTAGTGCACTGTGTATAGATGTGTTAACAAAAAGTATAGACTTAGCCATAGCCAGCTCTGAACTGCTGCAAAAGGTCTTGAGATGCTGAAGAAAGGTTCAAACAACAGTGCCAAGTAATTGCCCTATTTATCTCAACATTGTACTTTTCTACATTTCTATTTCTACTTAGAGTAACTTGGTTTATTACACTAACTACCTCAGCTAGTGATGTCTCTGCCATACCCGAGTCCCAGGCTCAGTTGGTGCTGTCTGTCAGTAGCTGGAAAGGCCCCCCCTTTCAGGGTTATGAGGGACCCCAGCTATGGGTAAAATAGTATGCTACGGAAACAGGCTGTTCAGGGCTATTCACACGCACAGTCACCAGAATCGGGCCAAAATATTTTTTGCCACCTTTCACGATTACCTAAACCACAAAAAATAATCCATGAGCACGTCTCAAACTCATTCCACAGAGGGCCGAGTGTATGTAGGTTTTCACTCCTCCCTTGTACTGGATTGATGAACTAAGAGGACTAATTAGTAAAGAACTACCCTCACCTGGTTGTCTAGGTCTTAATTGAAAGGAAAAAACTAAAACCTGCAGACACTAGACCCTCCAAGGGATTTGTTGGACACCCCTGACTTTTACCATGGGCCTGTTTGAATTCAGATGGTTGACCCTTCACATCTAGGTCAGTAGAATGATTGACAGCCCATATATAGAAGCACCACTACTGAATCCACTTGACAGGCGAGATTAATAAAAGAGGAAGGGGAGTCCTCACTGAGTTGTCCTCTGTTATCTCCTATCTCCAGGATGACAATACACTAATCCTTCCAGTCAATATGAAACCAGTGGGACACAAGGGGGACAATGTTGACTCTTCCTAGTGCTTTATCCCCATAGGGGGCTAATGTTATCTGATGCATAGTCACAGGGATAGACTGACAACGGCACCCTCGTGCTTATACCTCTATCTCTGCTACATGTTATTTTCTATTGACGTTATGCAAAATATAAAAGACTGTACCTGGTTATTCAGTGGCTTACTGTTTAACATCATAGGAAACAATGTAAGTGATGTTTTGGTTAATGGGAAGTTGTGAGGGAAAGAATGCCTGAAATCCTTCCTCATAATCGACATGCCTATAAAAGCCACTGGAGGGCAATAGAAACAAATTAAGGTTATACAATTCCTGGCTGCTGCATTGCATGTTTGCATGTTACTTAAAATACCTTTACTAAAATGCAAATGTTGGTTTGGAGTTAAAATATGAATCGATGTTGTTTTATGATAATTCAATGAGTTCCGTGGGTTTGGTTGTCAGCTGGCATGCTGTACATGCCTCTGGGTTTGGCACTTCGGGGACAGAGGCTATGGCTTTTTATCAGAGCATGAAACTATACATTAGATATATAATCACAGCTGAAAGACTGTGGGGGCGGCAGGGTAGCCTAGTGGTTAGCGAGTTGGACTAGTAACCGGAAAGTTGCAAGTTCAAACCCCCGAGCTGCCAAGGTACAAATCTGCCGTTCTGCCCCTGAACAAGCAGTTAACTCACTGTTCCTAGGCAGTCATTGAAAATAGGAATTTGTTCTTAACTGACTTGCCTAGTTAAATAAAAGGTTAAATTAAAGGTTAAATAAAGGTTAAATAAATATTTTAATTAAAAAGACAGCAAGTCTAAAGTCTGGCCATGAGTCATTCAACTAATCTTGGCTTCCTCATCCTTCCGTGTGTGCCTGCCTGCCTGCCTGCCTGCCTGCCTGCCTGCCTGCCTGCCTGCCTGTCTGTCTGCCTGTCTGTCTGCCTGCCTGCCTGTCTCCCTACCTGCCTGTCTCCCTACCTGCCTGCCATCATGCATCCACTGTAGTGAGATACACGAGGGGGAGGGGTACCTCTATATTGTCTCTACTTCCAGCTATCTCTCACATTGAAAAGGACAGAAACGATTGCCTGAGGCACACTTGGATGGGACTGTCCTCACCTGTGCAAACAGAAGCAGGCAGTATGAAGAGAACGGTTTTAAGTCCACCATGGATTCAATCCCTCATCAGCCACACGTGATCATGTCTGACTAGGCCTGACACCACCAGGAAACCAGGATCCCCCCAAATAATGTATTTTCCTGTTTCAGGGGCTTAAAAACTCAAATACCTGCTTTGATGAATGAACTTCTGAAGTCCCCTTTCAGGAGATCTACTGTAGCACTGTAGGGGCAGATGAGGGTGACGATAGTCCTCCACTTAATGTGAGAGTGGGATATAGGACATTTGTGTTGCCAAATGCAATATAATGTATGTTGAAGTTGTACTGTACTTTATACTTCATACAAGGAAATGCCCAAATGTACTGTAGGCTTTTAAACAAACATGAATAACTTCATGCAAATAGTATGCTAAGACTAATGTTACCATCTTGAGAGTGACATATTTGTCATCATATTTTTGTGGGTCTGAAGTCTCCTATGACAGTTGAGATCAAACTCATTACACAGGAGCAGGAAATGTCTCCTACGATGTGTGAATTTATCGTTTTATTTCTGTACGGCCGATTTTCAGTAACTGGCAATCTGACATACCTGTGACGAATGCTTCCATCTTTTGTGAGTTTTGTTTCACATGCTCCTGAAAATGCTGCTTAAGAATGCCTTCAATAGTGTAAAAGCCTCCAATGTTAAGTCATAAAGGGTCTTGTTAAACAAAGTAAGTGTAATTTTTGTGTCTCTGTCTTCTTCCCTTCCCCCAGCTCTTTCTTTTTGTGGTGAAAAAGGGATTTGATGTAGCTGGACAATGAGTGTGCAATTTAGAGATTTCCTGTTTGAGAGTGTCATATGATTTGTCCTAAGGCAGTGCTGTTTCAGAAGCCTTTGTGTCCCGGTCGGAACAGTGGAAACCAGAAGTCCCAATGGTTATTTATGTCACCTATTGAATACAGGGATGCAAAGGCATTGTGGTGTGATTTATACGGGTACTGCTGGCTCCTATGACCTCTGCTTGACGTGTGAAGAGTCTATTTTATATGGCTCTCTCTTCTACACACGATCTCTCTGAGGAAAATTGCACATTGAAGCAGACAATAGCTTTTATCCGGTTTGATAATGGAGGGGTTTCAAACGGCTGTTTCTTTTTCTACTGTGATTTTAGACACGTTGAGGTTAAGTTACATCAGACAGATAGCTGAGACTAAAGCTAATTCTCTATTAAATCCCTTCCAGTCAAAATGAGAGATTTTGTTTGTTTGTGAAAAATGGACTTAAACATAAACTACTGACATTTCACCTGACGCTGTCTGCATGGAGGAACAGTACATTTTAGATGGATTGCCTTTTCGGGGGCTTGAGCATTATGTTATGGAAAGGCATTCTGTTAACTTCCTCCATGTCAACACAGAGACTCCTGCTTGAGGAGTTCAGACATGGCAGCAGGTAAACGGAGGTGACAGATAGTAAGGAATCAACACCAGGAAATGTCAGAGATGGATTCTGGGCTTCTATCTTGTCCAAGCATGTCCATAAAATATTAAGAATAATTTTACACCTGAGGAAGAACTGTGTGTTGGCGTGGTTGTTGCTGATCCAATGTGTGTGTGTGTGTGTGTGTGTGTTTGTGTATGCGCGCGCACGGGTGCATGTGCCAGTCATTAAAGGCCCAATGCAGTAATTTTTATATCAATATAAAATCATTTCTGGGTATCAATTAAGTACCTTTCTGACCATGTTTCCATCCACAGTTTTTATGCAAGTAAAGTCATACCAAATAAATGTGTTCATGACAGCTGTGATGGAAACAGGAAGTTTTGGTAAAATGTTATAAATGCCAACAGATATTTTGTTCATTCGACATGGTGGGATCTTTTTGTGTCGCTAAAATTAACTATGCGTGAAATGGCAGTGGAAACGACTTTAGTGCAAATATTTATATAATAACCATCACATCAAAGTAAACATGAAGTCAAACAATATGTGGCGCCGAAGAACATGGCTGACATTTTACATTCTCCCAAACAATTGTGCAATATTGTTATTTTTTTGCTTTTTGTGTACATAATGTTGCTGCTAACGTCTCTTATGACCGAAAATAACTTCTGGACATCAGAAAAGCGATTACTCACCGCGGACTGGAAGAAACTTGTTCCTTTACAGTTTTTCTCAATTGCTAAAACACAATTTCTGAAACCTTGCTCCATTTCCTGAAAACAATAAACACAAAACCTCATCTTCAAGCACTGTTTACATAACCTCTGACTCCTCTCGCAAAATGAAACATTCGCCTCAAAACAGTTTTACCTGTGTTCAAAATCAAACACTGCTCTCAAATCATAAACAAAGTGATCAAAATGATATACACTCTCAAGCAGTCAGTAAACAATACACCGAAAAATAGAAAACACAATGTTCAAAACATACAATTCTCAGGGAGAAGTACATTTTTAATCTAAAAAAAATTCATATTTTTCCGTCATTGTCTTTTGATGAACGAAAACATATTCTATCATAGTAGCTCAAAATTGCTCTTTGCAATTTGTTTTTTGTTCTTCCTCCTCGTACCCCTATTTTTACAGTACTGTACCCTGCATCTCAAACTTGTCCTTTGTCTCTGTGATACTGTAATACTTGTTCTTTGTTGATATGAACCTGCAACCAGTCAAAATCTATTGCGCAGTCAGTACTGTTAATAAATGGAAAGCACAATGTTCATGGCCATACAATTTGTCCATTGTACAGTATACAGCCTACAATGCACTGTACTACAGTATACAATACTAAAAGGGACAAAAATCAAAGGAGTAAACATGTGATCAATGTGCTTCTTCTTGTCTTTGGGCTGGGTCAGGCCAGAGCACTTCGTTGACATCACAAGCAATATTGTCCCTCCTGAGGCAACGGGGGAAGAAGCCTCTTGTGTGCCGTATCCAGCCCTGACATGATTCTTCACCTATATCACCACAGGCTAAATCCATGGCTTGCAGCAGATTTACTCTGGTGTAGGGTTGTCTATCATACACTTTCCATCTCCAAGATGAGAAAAACTCCTCAATCGGATTCAGGAAAGGCGAGTATGGAGGGAGGTACAAGTTCATAAACTGCCCATTGATGTTAAATCATTCCCTTACCTGAGCAGCTCGGTGGAAACTGACATTGTCCCACACTATCACATAGGTGGGAATGGGATTCTCATTTAGCTCTTGACCCTGCTGCTCTTGAACCTGCTGCCCAAATAAAATATCTCTTAGATTGGCAATAAATCTTAGAAGGTTCTGAGTGTTATATTTTTTATTTCACCTTTATTTAACCAGGTAGGCTAGTTGAGAACAAGTTCTCATTTGCAACTGCGACCTGGCCAAGATAAAGCATAGCAGTGTGAACAGACAACACAGAGTTACACATGGAGTAAACAATTAACAAGTCAATAACACAGTAGGAAAAAAAAGGGGAGTCTATATACATTGTGTGCAAAAGGCATGAGGAGGTAGGCGAATAATTACAATTTTGCAGATTAATAACACTGGAGTGATAAATGATCAGATGGTCATGTACAGGTAAAGATATTAGTGTGCAAAAGAGCAGAAAAGTAAATAAATAAAAACAGTATGGGGATGAGGTAGGTAAAAATGGGTGGGCTATTTACCGATAGACTATGTACAGCTGCAGCGATCGGTTAACTGCTCAGACAGCAGATGTTTGAAGTTGGTGAGGGAGATAAAAGTCTCCAACTTCAGCGATTTTTGCAATTCGTTCCAGTCACAGGCAGCAGAGAACTGGAACGAAAGGCGGCCAAATGAGGTGTTGGCTTTAGGGATGATCAGTGAGATACACCTGGTGGAGCGCGTGCTACGGATGGGTGTTGCCATCGTGACCAGTGAACTGAGATAAGGCGGAGCTTTACCTAGCATGGACTTGTAGATGACCTGGAGCCAGTGGGTCTGGCGACGAATATGTAGCGAGGGCCAGCCGACTAGAGCATACAAGTCGCAGTGGTGGGTGGTATAAGGTGCTTTAGTGACAAAACGGATGGCACTGTGATAAACTGCATCCAGTTTGCTGAGTTGAGTGTTGGAAGCAATTTTGTAGATGACATCGCCGAAGTCGAGGATCGGTAGGATAGTCAGTTTTACTAGGGTAAGTTTGGCGGCGTGAGTGAAGGAGGCTTTGTTGCGGAATAGAAAGCCGATTCTTGATTTGATTTTCGATTGGAGATGTTTGATATGAGTCTGGAAGGAGAGTTTACAGTCTAGCCAGACACCTAGGTACTTATAGATGTCCACATATTCAAGGTCGGAACCATCCAGGGTGGTGATGCTGGTCAGGCGTGCGGGTGCAGGCAGCGAACGGTTGAAAAGCATGCATTTGGTTTTACTAGCGTTTAAGAGCAGTTGGAGGCCAAGGAAGGAGTGTTGTATGGCATTGAAGCTCGTTTGGAGGTTAGATAGCACAGTGTCCAAGGACTGGCCGGAAGTATATAGAATGGTGTCGTCTGCGTAGAGGTGGATCAGGGAATCGCCTGCAGCAAGAGCAACATCATTGATATATACAGAGAAAAGAGTCGGCCTGAGGATTGAACCCTGTGGCACCCCCATAGAGACTGCCAGAGGACCGGACAGCATGCCCTCCGATTTGATACACTGAACTCTGTCTGCAAAGTAATTGGTGAACCAGGCAAGGCAGTCATCCGAAAAACCGAGGCTACTGAGTCTGCTGATAAGAATATGGTGATTGACAGAGTCGAAAGCCTTGGCAAGGTCGATGAAGACGGCTGCACAGTACTGTCTTTTATCGATGGCGGTTATGATATCGTTTAGTACCTTGAGCGTGGCTGAGGTGCACCCGTGACCGGCTCGGAAACCCGATTGCACAGCGGAGAAGGTACGGTGGGATTCGAGATGGTCAGTGACCTGTTTGTTGATTTGGCTTTCGAAGACCTTAGATAGGCAGGGCAGGATGGATATAGGTCTGTAACAGTTTGGGTCCAGGGTGTCTCCCCTTTGAAGAGGGGATGACTGTGGCAGCTTTCAATCCTTGGGGATCTCAGACAATATGAAAGAGAGGTTGAACAGGCTGGTAATAGGGGTTGCGACAATGGCGGCGGATAGTTTCAGAAATAGAGGGTCCGGATTGTCAAGCCCAGCTGATTTGTACGGGTCCAGGTTTTGCAGCTCTTTCAGAACATCTGCTATCTGGATTTGGGTAAAGGAGAACCTGGAGAGGCTTGGGTGAGTAGCTGCGGGGGGGGTGGGCAGAGCTGTTGGCTGAGGTTGGAGTAGCCAGGCGGAAGGCATGGCCAGCTGTTGAGAAATGCTTGTTGAAGTTTTCGATAATCATGGATTTATCGGTGGTGACCGTGTTACCTAGCCTCAGTGCAGTGGGCAGCTGGGAGGAGGTGCTCTTGTTCTCCATGGACTTCACAGTGTCCCAGAACTTTTTGGAGTTGGAGCTACAGGATGCAAACTTCTGCCTGAAGAAGCTGGCCTTAGCTTTCCTGACTGACTGCGTGTATTGGTTCCTGACTTCCCTGAAAAGTTGCATATCGCGGGGACTATTCGATGCTATTGCAGTCCGCCACAGGATATTTTTGTGCTGGTCGAGGGCAGTCAGGTCTGGAGTGAACCAAGGGCTGTATCTGTTCTTAGTTCTGCATTTTTTGAACGGAGCATGCTTATCTAAAATGGTGAGGAAGTTACTTTTAAAGAATGACCAGGCATCCTCAACTGACGGGATGAGGTCAATGTCCTTCCAGGATACCCGGGCCAGGTCGATTAGAAAGGCCTGCTCACAGAAGTGTTTTAGGGAGCGTGACAGTGATGAGGGGTGGTCGTTTGACTGCGGCTCCGTAGCGGATACAGGCAATGAGGCAGTGATCGCTGAGATCCTGGTTGAAGACAGCAGAGGTGTATTTGGAGGGCCAGTTGGTCAGGATGACGTCTATGAGGGTGCCCTTGTTTACAGATTTAAGGTTGTACCTGGTGGGTTCCTTGATGATTTGTGTGAGATTGAGGGCATCTAGCTTAGATTGTAGGACTGCCGAGGTGTTAAGCATATCCCAGTTTAGGTCACCTAACAGAACAAACTCTGAAGCTAGATGGGGGGCGATCAATTCACAAATGGTGTCCAGGGCACAGCTGGGAGCTGAGGGGGGTCGGTAGCAGGCGGCAACAGTGAGAGACTTATTTCAAAATTAGTAGTTCGAACTGTTTGGGCATGGACCTG
The DNA here is from genome assembly GCF_018296145.1 of Oncorhynchus tshawytscha. Lineage (NCBI taxonomy): Eukaryota > Metazoa > Chordata > Actinopteri > Salmoniformes > Salmonidae > Oncorhynchus > Oncorhynchus tshawytscha. The sequence continues at coordinate 56,352,074 of NC_056438.1, read as the reverse complement.
GAAAGTATGACATTACTTTGCAGGCTCTCTCTGCAGTAAACTGCAACTCCTCCCCCTTTGGCAGTTCTATCTTGACGGAAAATGTTATAGTTGGGTATGGAAATCTCAGAATTTTTGGTGGCCTTCCTGAGCCAGGATTCAGACACGGCAAGGACATCAGGGTTAGCAGAGTGTGCTAAAGCAGTGAGTAAAACAAACTTAGGGAGGAGGCTTCTGATGTTGACATGCATGAAACCAAGGCTTTTTCGACCACAGAAGTCAACAAATGAGGGTGCCTGGGGACATGCAGGGCCTGGGTTTACCTCCACATCACCCGCGGAACAGAGGAGGAGTAGAATGAGGGTGCGGCTAAAGGCTATCAAAACTGGTCGCCTAGAGCGTTGGGGACAGAGAATAAAAGGAGCAGATTTCTGGGCATGGTAGAATATATTCAGGGCATAATGCGCAGACAGGGGTATGGTGGGGTGCGGGTACAGTGGATGTAAGCCCAGGCACTGGGTGATGATGAGAGAGGTTGTATCTCTGGACATGCTGGTTGTAATGGGTGAGGTCACCGCATGTGTGGGAGGTGGGACAAAGGAGGTATCAGGGGTATGAAGAGTGGAACTAGGGGCTCCATTGTAAACTAAAACAATGATAACTAACCTGAACAACAGTATACAAGGCATATTGACATTTGAGAGAGACATACAGCGAGGCATACAGTAATCACAGGTGTTGAATTGGGAGAGCTAGCTAAAACAGTAGCTAAAACAGTAGGTGAGACAACAACAGCTAATCAGCTAGCACAACAACAGCAGGTAAAATGGCGATGACTAGGCAGGGAGGGTCGGATTAACTACACACAGAGCCTGAGTGCAGCCTGAGTATATGGCCCGAATGTAACATGGTAATGTAGAACACCATGGTTGCTGATAGCAGCACAGATTCTGACATTGCCACCTCGTTGACCAGGGACTTCAACAATGGCCCGCTGTCCAATCATGTTTTGGCCTCTCCTTCTCCTCTTTGTTAGATTGAAGCCTGTTTCATCGACAAAGATGAACTCATGGGGTCTGTCCAAGGATTCCACGTCAAATTTTGTCTTTGTAGAAATACAATACACTGTATGTAGGATTTTGTAAGTCGTACAGAGACAGTGCTATACTGTAGAGTACAATTAGGCTTCTGATTCACATACATTGTATGTACTGAAGAGTAATGTCATTCACATAGTATGTGTTAGTACTGTAGACAATCTGGATTACAGTAAATGTTTCTGAATGTACACTTGCACATACTGAGCTCGCAGTTCTTTCACCCTTGGTGAGTTGCGCTCAAAAGGTACTCTGTATACTTGTTTCATTCGCATCCTGTTACGATGGAGGACACGGTCAATTGTGGAAATGCTCACACTGTCGATTCCCTGGAAGTGTGTGTTGTCTTGTATCACTCGTTCCTGGATTTCTCTGAGTCGTATTGCATTATCTTGAAGGACCATGCCAACTATAACGGCCTCTTGCTCCCGAGTGAATATAGCTGTCCTTCCACCTGCACGTGGCAGCCTTGCAATTCTACAAAAAGTAGTTGTGCAGTTACAAAACATATTCTTGCAGTATAATACATACAGTGATTAACTTTACAAATGTCTATTGAAACAGCTGCATATAGTGTAGTACAGTAAATTTGCAATTACAAAAATAAAGTAGTATACTGTACCTGTTCTCTTCTCTGAATGTCCTTACTATGGTGGAAACAGAAAATCGTCTCAAATTCAGTTGCACTCTAAGTCCTGCTTCCCTCATTGTCAGTGCATGGACAAGAACATGGTCTATAACTGTTGCTCGAATTTCAGCAGATATTTCCACTCTTTGCCTTCCTCTTCCTCTTCCTCTTTATGGCCCTCCTCCTCCTCGTCCTCTCACATTGTTTCTTCTATCCATTCTCAGACTTTCTCTTTCCCACCATCAACAACCTGTTTGCTCTCTGAACTGACTTATATTGGTTGTGTCACATCATTTGAAACAGGTTAAATCAATTTTGAGTGGTTGTGTTCAATCAATGACATGTGTTCTCTATTTGTATTTGATTGTTGCCACTTGTATTTACCAGTATGGATGACATGTGCATTAGAGTGCAGAATGTGTTTTGAGAATGAGAATGTGTTTAGAGTTTTGCTGGAAAGTCTGAGTGAGATCTGCAAATTGTGTTTTACCATGTGAAAGGCTTTAAGGTATTGACAACAGACTGCATAATTAGCTAAATGAGTCCAGGCAACTGAGAACTTTGTTCAGCCAATGGGTTTTAGTAATTGAGAAAAACTGTAACGAGCCTGACGAGAAGGATATCCTGCTTTCACTGGAACAGATCCACACCTTTTGCAGGAAGAAAAGACGCCGGAAAAGAGGAAGCAATTCGGGGATCCTTCTGAGAATCCAGAGGCGAGTGAGCAAACTCCCAATGCCTTCCATTCTCCTTGCTAACCTGCAATCATTGGAAAATAAATTTGATGATCTACTACTAAGACTATCCTACCAACGGGGCATTAAAAACTGTAACATCTTATGTTTCAGCGAGATGTGGCTGAATGAAGAAACGGAATATATAGTGCTGGCAGGATTTTCCATGCACCAGCAGAACAGAGACACTGCCTCTGGTAAAACGAGGGGTGGGGGTGTGTGTCTTTTTGCCAATAACTAATATTAAAAGAAGTCTTGAGGTATTGCTCGACTGAGGTAGAGTACCTTATGAGAGCTGCTGACCACACTATCTACCAAGAGATTTGTCATCTGTATTATTCGTAGCCGTCGATTTACCACCACAAAGCGAAGATGACACTAAGACCGCTCTCAACCGACTCTATAAGGCCATAAGAAATTAAAATAAATAAATACTCACCCAGAAGCGGCGCTCCTAGTGGCCGGGGACGTTAATGCAGGGAAACAAATACGTTTTACCAAATTTTTACCTGCATGTCACATGTGCAACCAAGGGAACAAAATCCTTGACCACCTTTACTCCACACACAGAGATGCATACAAAGCTCTCCCTCGCCCTCAATTCTGCAAATCTGACCATAATTCTATCCTTCTGATTCCTGCTTACAAGCAGGAAAAAGCAGGAAGTACCAGTGACTCGCTCAATATGGAAGTGGTCAAATGCTACACTATAGGACTGTTTTGCTAGCACAGACTGGAAAATGTTCTGGGATTCATCCAATGGCATTGAGGAATACACCACCTCAATCATCGGCTTCATCAATAAGTGCATCGATGACATTGTCCCCACAGTGACTGTACGTACATATCCCAACCAGAAGCCATGGATTACAGGCAACATCCGTATCGAGCTAAAGGCTAGAGCTGCTGCTTTCAAGGAGCAGGAGACTAATCCGGAAGCTTATAAGAAATCCCCCTATGCCCTCAGACGAACCATCAAACAAGCAAAGCATCAATACAGGATTAAGAATGAATCCTACTACACCAGCTCTGACGCTCGTCGGATGTGGCAGGGCTTGAAAACTATTACGGACTACAAAGGGAAACCTAGACGCGAGCTGCCCAGTGACACGAGCCTACCAGATGAGCTAAATGCTATTTATGCTCGCTTCAAGGCAAGCAACACTGAAGCATGCATGAGTGCACCATCTGTTCTGGATGACTGTGTGATAATGCTCTCAGTAGCCGATGTGAACAAAAACTTCAAACCGGTCAACATTCACATTCCTGCTGGGCCAGAAGGATTACCAGGGCGTGTACTCAAAGCAAGCGCGGACCAACTGTCAACCACACCCTGACCGAATCTGAAATACCTGCATGTTTCAAGCAGACCACCATAGTCCCTGTGCCCAAGGAAGCGAAGGTAACCTGCCTACATGATTACCCGCCCACTCACGTCAGTAAAACATAAAGTTCTTTGAAAGGCTGGTCATGGCTCACATCAACAGAATCCTCCCGGACACCCTAGACCCACTCCAATTCGCATACCGCCCCAACAGATCGACAGAGGACGCAATCTCAATCGCACTCCACACTGCCCTTACTCACCTGGACAAAAGGAACACCTACAGTTGAGGTCGGAAGTTTACATAAACTGGTTTTAATGACTCCAACCTAAGTGTTTCAACCACTCCACACATTTCTTGTTAACAAACTACAGTTTTGGCAACTCGGTTAGGACATCTACTTTGTGCATGACACAAGTAATTTTTCCAACAATTGTTTACAGACAGACTATTTCACTGTATCACAATTACAGTGGGTCAGAAGTTTACATACACTAAGTCGACTGTGCCTTTAAACAGCTTGGAAAATTCCAGAAAATGATGTCATGGCTTTAGAAGCTCCTCCCTCTGCAACTGGATCCTGGACTTCCTGACGGGCCGCCCCCAGGTGGTAAGAGTGGGCAACAACACATCTGCCATGCTGACCCTTAACACGGGGTCCCCGCAGGGGTGTGTACTCAGTCCCCTCCTGTATTCCCTGTTCACCCACGACTGTGTGTCCAAACACGACTGCAACACCATCATTAAGTTTGCTGACGACACAACACAACTGATCACGATGAGCGATGAGACGGCCTATAGGGAGGAGTTCAGAGTCCTGATAGTGTGGTGTCAGGACAACAACCTCTCCCTCAATGTGAGCAAGACAAAGCAGCTGATCGTGGACAACAGGAAAAGGCGGGCCGAACAGGCCCCCATTAACATCAACGGGGCTGTAGTGGAGCGGGTCGAGGGTTTCAAGTTCCTTGGTGTCCACATCACCAACGAACTATCATGGTCCAAACATACCAAGACAGTCAGAGGGCATGACAAAACCTTTTCCCCCTCAGGAGACTGAAAAGATTTGGCATGGGTCCCCAGATCCTCAAAAGTTTCTACAGCTGCACCATCGAAAGCATCACCGCCTGGTATGGCAACTGCTCGGCATCTGACCGTAAGGCGCCTCATAGGGTAGTGCGAACGGCCCAGTACATCACTGGGACCAAGCTTCCTGCTAACCAGGACCTATATAATATGCGGTGTCAGAGGGAAGCCCATAAGATTGTCAGAGACTCCAGTCACCCAAGTTATATACTGTTTTCTCTGCTACCGCACGGCAAGCGGTGCCGGAGCACCAAGTCTAGGACCAAAAGGCTCCTCAACAGCTTCTGCTCCCAAGCCATTAGACTGCTGAACAATCATAAAAATCACCAAAGGACAATTTACATTGACGAGTCCCCCCCCTCCCCCCCCGTACACTGCTGCTACTCACTGTTTGTTTGCTACCTATGCATAGTCACTACATGTACAGACAGATTACCTCAACTGGCCTGTACCTCTGTACACTGACTCGGTACTGGTGCCCCCTGTATATAGCCTCGTTACTGTTATTCTTATTGTGTTACTTTTTATTATGACTTTTTATTTTAGTCTACTAGGTAAATATGTTCTTCTTGAACTGCACTGTTGGTTAAGATCTTGTAAGTAAGCATTTCACTGTAAAGTCTACACTTGTTGTATTTGGCGCATGTGGCAAATAAAGTTTGACTTGATTTTGATATGTTGTGTGGTCCTCCCACTACTACCCAGGACACCGTGTTGTTCATTGGGCTACAGATGAAACAAGTTATGATGAACTTCACATGGTGGTGAAAGTGCACAGTGATGAGCTTGATGCTCCTTTCCATACTGAAGGTCTTATTCTGGTGACATGATGAATGATGCTTGACTGCCATTTGACAAATACAAATATTCTCTCTCTAGTATCCATAATAATCTCAGTAGACTAGCCTACCCTCACAGCCTACCGGCACTGTATCTGCGAGGTGTTGGCTAGAGAGCCAGTGAAAAGACCAGAGTAGGCACATTTGCTATTTAACGGGAAACGCATTGAAACTTGTTTTATTCGGTACATGAAAACTTACGCAATTTTTTTCCCGATCCACAACAACTCCATTTGGTGCAATCACTGGTGGGAATATTTTAATATTGTCTTTGTGTATTTTAGAATATTTGCATGAAAATCTGTCGCCAATTAAATGGAAACCTAGCTACTGTAATAGATTCACATTAAAAAACTATTTCTAAAGCAAGAATTTAGCTAGGACTGTCTGGGTGTGGTCTGAGTGGGGATTGGGAAACTGAAAACCCGGTCCCTAAACACATTTTCTCCACAAAAGAAGCAGAGACGGCAGATGTAAACTAGATCGAAGCATTCATTCTTTTGATTTATGATAATTTTCTGGTGAGTACGGGTTTATTTTGTCCTCTAGGGCAGGGTTTCCAAAACTCGGCCCCAGGGCCCACCCTGGGTACACGTTTTGGTTTTTGCACAGCTGATTCATATAATCAAAGCTTGATGATCCGTTGGTTATTTGAGTCAGCTGTGTGTGCTAGGGCAAAAACCAAAATGTGCCCCCAGGAGGGAAACCCTGTTCTAGGGCAACATATCATGAATGAACAGAAGCTCCATGTATCTAATTATAGACAAGTTGACAAACAAATATCCTGCCAAATTGTTGTAAATTATATGCAGAAACATATCTAAATTAGGCCCCCCAAAAATCCTGCACCGCTTGTCAAAAAATAATTCCGCCGTCTCTGACTGTAGCCTACAGCGCACTTTCTGTATTTGCTGGTTAGGATACTGTATATAAACAAATTATTTGATAAAATATGGAATTTGTCCTTTTCTACTATAGTCCATGGAAACACATTGGTATAACACATTTATAAATGGCAAAAAAAGACAGTCAAAAAATAAAACATAAGGAATGAGCTTTTGAAGTGTCTGTCCCATATCTAGGGGATATACAGTAGGAAAGTTCAGGAAATGTCACACTTTTATATATACATACACACTACCGTTCAAAAGTTTGGGTTCACTTAGAAATGTCCTTGTTTTTAGAAGAAAAAAAAATACAAAATTGTCCATTAAAATTACATCATATTGATCAGAAATACAGTTGACATTTTTAATGCTGTAAATCACTACGTCAGCTGGAAACAGCTGATTTTTTAAAATGGAATTCTTACATAGGTGTACAGAGGCCCATTATCAGCAATCCCCACTCCTGTGTTCCAATGGCACGTTGTTACTTAATCCAAGTTGATCATTTTGCACCTGTACATAGCCCACCTATAATTTAGCCCAAACAACTACCTCTTTCCCAACTGTATTTAATTTTAATTTATTTATTTATTTTGCTCCTCTGCACCCCATTATTTTTATTTCTACTTTGCACATTCTTCCATTGCAAAACTACCATTCCAGTGTTTTACTTGCTATATTGTATTTACTTTGCCACCATGGCCTTTTTTGCCTTTACCTCCCTTCTCACCTCATTTGCTCACATTGTATATAGACTTGTTTATACTGTATTATTGACTGTATGTTTGTTTTACTCCATGTGTAACTCTGTGTCGTTGTATCTGTCGAACTGCTTTGCTTTATCTTGGCCAGGTCGCAGTTGTAAATGAGAACTTGTTCTCAACTTGCCTACCTGGTTAAATAAAAGGTAAAATAAAAAATAAATGAATAAAATTTTAAAATGTTAATTGATCATTAGAAAACCCTTTTGCAATTATGTTAGCACAGCTGAAAACTGTTGTTCTGATTACAGAAGCAATAAAACTGGCCTTCTTTGGACTAGTTGAGTGTCTGGAGCATCAGCATTTGTGGGTTTGATTACAGACTCAAAATGGCCAGAAACAAAGAACTTTCTTTTGAAACTTGTCAGTCTCTTCTTGTTCTGAGAAATGAAGGCTATTCCATGTGAGAAATTGCCAAGAAACTGAAGATCTCGTATAATGCTGTGTACTACTCTCTTCACAGAACAGCACAAACTGGCACTAACCAGAATAGAAAGAGGAGTGGGAGGCCCCGGTGCACAAATGAGCAAGAGGACAAGTACATTAGTGTGTCTAGTTTGTAATTGTAATTGAACCCACAAATGCTGATGCTCCAGATACTCAAGTCGACAAATTGAGGCTGTTCTGACGGCAAAAGGGGGTGCAACTCAATATTAGGAAAGGGTTTGTAATGTTTTGTACACTCAATGTATATCATTAAGTCCAAAAATGGATGTATCAACTAAGGTTTCCACCATGTCATGTATTCTTTGTGTATTAATTTGTAGGCACAGTATTGTATTATATTCCCCCAGCTGTGTGATAGAGATGAAACGTTTGAGGAAGTCAAAGTTGATCTTCCTCTCTTTGCATTCTTCACATCTTTACTATTCAAGTAGTGTGCATTAGAAAGAAGATGCCTATTATTAGAGCGACATCAAAAAGGAATGAACAAGGCTTGCGGGGAAACCAACCTGTTGGACTGGTTTAGTCAACCTCTGCCTGTCTCTTGTTGAGCACTTGACTTTGAACACCACGAGACAAGTGAGAATATCTCACATTGTGCCATATGCACATTGCTTTCTCTCATTTGTCTCCATGCACGTTGCCCCGATTGTCATTGAATCATATTGAGGGAAAAAGAGCTTCGTAAAATTCTTGGGAAATCTAAAACATTTTCACAATTTTAAGGAGCACACATTGAAATGGGTTTAGAATATTTGAGGAAATGGAATGGATGTGAGAATGAGGATTCTGCAGATGAAGCATCCAGTTGGCGGACTCTGTAGAGTTTGGCTTGGAGTCTCTGGTAGACTTCATCAGGCCGAGGTTGCTATACTGTTGCTTAACAACAGTATAGCTTCCTCGCTCACAAACCCTCCTTGGTATTTAATCTGGCATCCAGAAGGGTCTCGTTCAAAGTATAGACGTGATGCATCACTGACCACAGATCAGATTCACTGTCACCACTTCTCCCCGTATCCTCTAGGTCGGCCGTGCTCTCTTTGATCAGGGACATGTTGTCCAAGCCTTGTCTACGAGGGGCGAGGGGAGGCGCCACAGGTCCAACCTGACCCCCGTGGAAGACTGAGCTTTCTGCAGGTCATCTACAAAGCCTCTCCTTCTTTAGCACATGGAGCTTTACCTGCAACCCGATCCTATCAAGCGGATGAATGTGTCTGACTGAAATGTTGTGATCATACGTAGTGGTAATGATAGATTATGAAAGATTAGACATCCGAATCCCAGGGTTACTGAGTCTGATGTTGGGAGGATATAATTAGTTCTCTGAACCAGGATCAACTGTGTGTGTCTGTAAATGGTTCAAAACTTCTTCACGGTCCACATGATCATGTGACACACACTGCAGTTGGCCTGTCCAGGTTTTGTGGGTTGACACAGCAGCAGTCAGGTAATACCACACACGACTATATCTGGATCTGTAAAAAAGCTGTGATTTTTCATTATAACAACTTGGATATCAAACAGTTCTCAACAGTAAGTCATTCTAGCACAGGAGGCTAGTGAGGGGAGGATGGCTCATAATGTCTGGAATGGAGTAGTATCAAACACTTGAAAACCAAGTGTTTCAAACATTCCATTCAATGGCCTTCGAGCCATTATTATGAGCCCGTCCTCCCCAAATAAAGGTGCCACTAGCCACCTGTGAGTTACAGTAATATTTTTTTTATCTGTAGCTGGCTCGCTCCACAAAAGGGAAACAACTACTTCAAAGTCTCAGAGCAAGTGACATCACCAATTGAAACTTGTCTTAATTTGATCACCCTGTTGTTACAGCACAAAATGCAAACTTGTCATGTATTCATGGTTTAAAATGGCTTCTAAAGTTTGTAATTTCCACTTAAAGCTGTCAGACTTGATTTGCCTTAACTAAAAAGGGTATCAACCCCTACAATTTTTTTTTTATTAACTAAAATCCACATTTCTTGTTGCTGCAGGATTATTTTTCTGCTGTGAAAAGATGATCAAATTTATATCCTAGGCCTATATAGCTTGTACCATCTATTCTACCGGTGTGGCCTACAACTCAGCCATGCACCTGATGACTTCCACAACACTTTGTGATGAGTGAATGAAAAAGTTGTGGGGTGAAGAGGTTTGACTGTTGACAAAGAGAGGGACAGGTGAACCACTTGACAGTAATCCTCCCATAGCAGAGCTCATCTTTATGTGGAGTGATTAATGCATGTAGTTCTCTGCTGAACACTACAGAGGACCTACTGTACCTCATCAGTGACATCAATCTTAAAACACATGTACATAGGTGCTATTTTAAATTGACCAGCTTCTCACAGCTGGAAAATAAGGGTGGGTTTAATTTGTGGAACGTTCCAACAGGAATCTGTTCCAATAACTTCGTAAATAATAAGGTTGCCAACAAACAACGCGTACAAAGGTGTATAGCAACAGAATAAAATACAGGGTAGGGAGTGAGCTATTTAATTATGTTTTTCACTCATGTTTATTCCGAAAAATGTCTACTCTGGTAGGCTATTGACAAACATTCAAAATAAATTACATGGTGAGTTGATGCCCATTCGGCAGCTAGTTAGCTAGGTGGCTTGATCGTGTTACTTTGTATGTGTCGTTTGTTGGCAACCTTGTACTTCAAAAGGTTTTGGAACAGATTCCTGTTGGAACGTTCCACAAATTATACCCACCCGGAAAATAATCCTGCAGCAACAGGAAATGTGAATCATTATTTGGATTATAATTCATGAACATTTCGGTAGGAGTTGATACTGAAGTTTGGACATTAAACTTCAGAAGACTTTTAAAACCATGCATTCACTACAATTTGCATTTCCTGCTGCACAGGAAAACTGTCTGTGACAACAGATTGATCAAATTAAAATAGCGCTCACATACATGGCCCCACTTATACAAAAAAGGTGCCATCTAGAACATAAATGGGTATTTTGGCTGTCCCCATAGGAGAACCATTTGAAGAACCTCTTTTGGTTCCAGCTAGATCCCATATGAGTTCCATATATAACCCTTTTCACAGAGGAACCTACATTGAAACTCAAGAGTTCTACCTGGAACCAAAAAGTGTTCTCCTATGGGGACAGCCGAAGAACCATTTTGGAATATTTTTTTCTAAGAATGTATCATTACTTAATTGACATACCATCTCTATTCATGATCCTTTTCTCACAAGATGTTACATCTTCTCCTGCCACGCCCTCTACTTCTCATCCTGTGTCTCTCCTAACCTGCCCCCACTCCCCCAGTGCTCTCTCTCTCTCTCTCTCTCTCTCTCTCTGTATGTGGGTGTATGTGATTGTGTGAGTGGAGACAGGTGAGCTGGAGGCAGAGCGGATCCCCACCAGCTGCGACCTGTTCCATAATCAAGACCTCGGCAAATACTCAGCTCTGCCACTTCCATGCTGCCAGATTGTAGCCTCTGTTCAGTCTGCATTTCAAGCCGTTTGTTCCTGCATAGAGCTTGTTATCCAGTTTTTCTCTAGCCTGACGCTGCTTTTCTCTCTGCTACAGTTCCATCCACTCTGGTCTCTGTCTCCAGTCCCTCGTCTCATCCGTCCTGCTTCCCTGACCTGGACCCCTGCTCAACTGCTTCCTTGGATTCTGCTCTGGACCTGCTTACCTTGCTCCAGCCTCAGTTCCTGGTTCCCTGCTACCTACCCGAGCTTCCCCTGGCCTGCACCCCATCCCCCTCCCCTGCGTTTCAATAAATACCTTATCCCTGTCCCCTCGTCTGCAGTTGGGTTCACCTGCTCCATCCCGCATAACAGACACTGCGTATATGTACATGTCAGACCAGCCTGTATGTCAGACTACCAAGCTCTATAGAATGCATTTGTTACTTTGGTGCAGGGATGCATGAGAGTTAAGGTATCACATCCTGTTTGACTTTGGGAGAATGAAAAGATCAGAGTGAACCTTTGATACAAGCTGTTAGGTAAACAGTGTAGCTGTTATCTTCACAAACAGTTTTTGCACGCTTCTCAGGAAATATGTTCTATCCTGAAAGAGCCAACCACTCAATGAGCTGTACTTTGTACAACTACAGACAGAGAATTGGTTGCACTTCAACATTGCTCGACATCACAAAGCATTTAATAAATAGTATAATCATTGATCCATTCTCCCACATTTGAACATTTTAGTACATTTCACACATTTTATTAGGATCCCCATTAGCTGTTGCAAAAGCAGCAGCTACTCTTCCTGGGGTCCACACATGAAACATAACACATAACATCAATAGACAAGAACAGCTCAAAGACAGAACTTTTAAGGCACACGTTTCCTACATCAATGCATACACAAACTAGGTCCAATAGGGGAGAGGCGTTGTGCCACAAGGTGTTTGTTTTTTGAAATCAGGTTTGCTGTTTATTTGAGCAATATGAGATGGATGTTCCTTGCAATTAGGGCTCTACATAATACTGTATGCTTTCTTGAATTTGTTCTGGATTTGGGAACTGTGAAAATATGTCTGGTGGGATAAGTATATCAGAGCTGTGTAAGTTGACTGAACAATTTGGGATTTTCAACACAATATTTATAAAAAGTGATACAGTCAGTCTTTCAACTATTAGCCAAGAGAGACTGGCAAGCATAGTATTTATATCAGCCCTATGATTACAATTAAGAGCAAAACGTGCCGTTCTGTTCTGGGCCAGCTGCAGCTTATTAACTAGGCATTTCCTTGCAGCACTGGACCACACGACTGGACAATAATCAAGATGAGACAAAACTAGAGCCGGCAGAACTTGCTATTTGGAGTGTGGTGTCAAAAAAGCAGAGCATCTCTTTATTACGGACAGACGTTCCCCATCTTTACAACCATTGAATCTATATGTTTTGACCATGACAGTTTACAGTCTAAAGTAAAGTATTTTATTCTCCTCAAATTGTTTGACAAAAGACCATTCATTACCAGATTCAGATGAGGTCTAGAACTTAGCATTGTATTTGGTAGAATCATTCCCTCTTAGTTTTAGAAATGTCCAGGACCAGTTTTTTACTGGCCACCCATTCCAAAACGGACTGCAACTCTTTAAGGGTTTCAGTGACTTCATTAGCTGTGGTTGCTGATGCATATATGGTTGAATCATCAGCATACATGGACACACGTGCTTTGTTTAATGCCAGTGGCAGGTCATTGGTAAAAATAGTAGGTCACCAAGTAGAGGGCCTAGTATGCTGCCCTGCGGTACACCACACTTTACATGTTTGACATTAGAGAAGCTTCCATTAAAGATAACCCTTTGAGTTCTATTAGATAGATAGCTCTGAATCCATGATATGGCAGAGGTTGAAAAGCCATAACACATACGTTTTTTCAACAACAGGTTATGGTCAATAATATCAGACTGCACTGAAATCTAAAAGTACAGCTCCCACAATCTTCTTCTTATTTCTTTCAATCAATCAGGCATTTGTGCCAGTGCAGTACATGTTGAGTGCCCTTCTCGATAAGCATGCTGAAAGTCTGTTGTTAATTTGTTTACAGAGAAATAACATTGTATTTGGTCAAACACAATCTTTTGCAACAGTTTGCTAAGTGCTGGCAGCAAGCTTATAGGTCTGCTGTTAGAACCAGTAAAGGGCGCTTTACAATTCTTG